>NC_056739.1:1855784516-1855824516 GCF_019279795.1 Protopterus annectens | reverse complement strand
GCATTAGACAGGCAAGCCAAGCTCTTATACTAACTACTATAGTAGCGGGGGTGTGGGAGCGCAGCCCCCCTCACATGGGGGGGGTGCAGGGGGGCTTGTCTCTCTGCAAAAATGTGCTTCACTTTACTGGACACACCTCTGCTACTTATATATACTAACTCCTAGATCACACTACAGTGGGGAAAAGGGTATATTTCCTTATCCTCACTGTACAGTGCTTCAGTTAACTGATTTACACTTAACTCATTCCCTCCAATAGAGCTCTTTTGAGTGTGTACCTTTAACTCCTAGTGGGTGTGGCTTCAGCATTTAAAAATTGAAGTTATCACCTTACATTTTTAACAAATACCCATTGACAGAGGTCATATATCAATACAATTGTGTTTGCTATCACGTATGCTTCAAGATAAAGTTTTCCGATACCTTGTATGTAACATGGTTTAGGAATTAATGCAAATATGAACAGGCAATATTTGACGCCTAGAGGAGCAGTAGGGTGTAACTGCAGAAATGCCTGGAGACGTCACTCGGCTGTAATGAGTTAAGTGCACTTTCGCTGAAGTGGGTCTTGACTTCTTTTATATTTGTTAATAGAAAGAATTACTGATCAGTTCCTTTAGGAATTCATTGTAGTGCACCTTATATGTGAAATACATTGCATGTCTTAATATTTTATATTCAGCACTATGCAATTTCCTCTTTGAAGATTTCTCCTCATTCAGCCAATGATGGATTTCACTTTTGTAAACTTTCACTGAACCATACCTAGTATATTGAGTATTGCAAGAGTGAGCGCATTTCTATGATACGTAACTCTGTTTATATCTTATCATGAATACTAAATATTTAAATACTCAAAAATAAGTTTAAAATGCTTGAGCTAAAATATTCCATATTGCTAGTTGAGAAATCTAATCAGTTTAGAATGTGAAATGATCCATAGTTTCAGCATTTACATAGAATCTAGATACTGTATTTTATGTTCCAAATTTCATTATATAGCACTTATTTAGACTGTATGAAAGCTTCAAGCTGGCATATTATACAGTTAAAGTTCTCATTGTGAATGCCCATCATACGTCTTTAAAAAAGTTTTAGGCAGTGGCGGCTCGTGGCATCGGACTGCAGGACTGCAGCTCCCCCAGTTGTGTGAAGAAAAAAGAAAGGCACAACTTGTAAAATAAAATATTTTTTTAAATTAAGAAACTAACTGGCTTGCTATAAAAATGAGTCCGACTGACTCTCAATGTCCTGGAACTCGAACTGCACATTCTCGTTGCTCGGCGAGTTCCGGGTTTTTGGGGTTTTTTTGCTGCCTGCTTGACTGTCTCAGACTGCTGTAAAGGCATCTGGACTATGTGAAGTTCTGCATCAGTGTGTTTTGCCCAAATATCTGTGTGGTAACCACACAGTAAAATGGAGGGGGGGTGGACTGCCACGTCCGCAGTCACGTACGTGATGTGAATGGCAGGGTGACTACTGATTGATTCTTGCTTTCTTTCTAAAAAAGAGAGCAAGAAACAATCAGCATTATCAGGCAGTGCAGGACAACTGGACGAGACAGTTACTTTTGCCTTCTGCTCTTGTAGCTCAGTAGCTAGTACTAGTACGTACACGGGTACAAGTGCCACACTGCTGCCCAGCCTATTGCTAATATTTAATATAATTTGTCAGGCTTCCTATCTGACTCTCTAATTTTCTTTGGGTTGGGTGCTTGCTTGCTTGCAAGTTTGCTTAGTTCGGAACTTCGGACGAACTTCGGAGAGGAAAGGAAAGATTCTGGAGTGGATTCCTGAGTACTTGTTTGACTAGCACTAGCAGCCAGCAGCCAGCTACGTAATAAAAGAAGCCTACAGTTGTGAGAAAAAAAAAAGCCTGAAGACTACAGTCGATCGCTCGTTTCTTCATTTTTTTGAGGTAAGTGTGTCTGAGTTACATCTGTAGAGTAGTGGGTAAGGGAACATGAAAGGCTGCTATTTTATTGGTGATGCTTCTGAGGTTGAATTTAGTAATTAAAAGGTCAGAGTATCTATCTCTGGAAAGTGTGGGGGGGTAATGTGGAGAACTGGAGAGGTTTTGATTTGAAGAGTAGGGGTAGGAAAGGGTGGAGAGGGAAGGTATGTGTGGGCCCTGGGTTAGGATGAATATCTGCCTGAAGTTTAATGTGAGTAAGAGAGAGGAGTAGGATGGGTTTGAGTTTAGTGAAATGCTTATGATATATGTAAGTAGAGTGTGTGGGTGTGGATATATATGTAAGCATAGAATTGGGAGTTGTGCTGTTATAAAGGTGTGCTGAGATGTGAATGTTAATTTAGGTATGGTGATGGCATAGGTTTATAGGAAATGTATCAGATTTGTAATGTATAATGTGAAGTGTGTGGTAGGAAGTAGAATTATAAGTTAAGAAGAAACAAGATAATATGGTTAGTATACATTGTTGTACTGAAGCAATATAGGACATACTAAAGTGAGTTAGAGTGCTAGCAGAAGAAATGTATGTATATGAGAATGAAAGGAGATGTAGTGGTGATGAGATAAGGGTGGGAGTACTACAGAATATGGGGAAGTAGGGAATGGCTATTAGTAGTTGAGCTGGGTGGGTGTGCATAGAGTTAAAGAGTGATATCATGTTTAAGAGTGAACATGAGTGTTGAGAAAGAAACTGTGACTCAGATTTGGGATGAATGCCCTATATATAAAAACACCTATGATGTAGGATTTACCAATAAAAACAGATCTGAATGAAGAGAAATTAAGTTTGCATAGTGATTGAAAGAGTATGCTTAAATCATCCACATTATATGTGGTATGTCAGTAAAGATAAGAGTCCCAGACACCAGGAAGGATGATAGTACGATAGGTATGGGTTGGTAAAGTGAATTCTATAGTACTGGCAAAGATGCATAAAGAAAATGGAGTAGGTTAGTTAGTACTGAGAGAGAGTGCATATGCCTAATACATAAGTATTAAAAAGAAAAGACCTGCATACATTTGTTGTAGAGTACAGATATTGGGTAACTGGCATGACATGCCTTCACTGCAGTATTTATTGCCATTGTTGGAGGGTTTAAAAACATTTAAAAACAAAAAAAAATGTTTTTTAATGACGTATACTCTGAAAAGGCATTTGAACCTTGGCATTAAGACAGCGAAGTCTCAATAAAAGTTTTTTTGAATTGCCTGGCTTTGTGATTTGTTGTTTGTGGATTCTGTTTCTTTCCTGTGGCTCTGGTGTCATTAGAATAATTGGCATACCAGATAATTTACACAAACCAGATCATGTGGAAATATTGAGACAGAGGCAATGCAACTAGAATCAAATTTTGAATTTTGAATAGAGTGAAGTCACATGGATGGAAGAAAGAAAATTGAATCAGAAAACCTGTAACACGTGGTCAAGAGTGAGCCTACAAATGTGGTCATCTGAGACCTTGGAATTGCATTACTTATGATGAACAGTATGTGTTAAACTTATGCACCTTTTAGTCATATTTTTTAATATGTGAAAATATGTTAATATATGCTGATTTGTAAGGATATGTATAAATATTCTATATGTAATGCGTGGAAGAAACTTTAGTACTTCACAGAATAAGAACCTGAAGTGCTTCAAAATGCAATTAAGACTGGTGGTGCTCTGTTGATGCACTATGAAGGAAGTAAGGAATTCAAGAAAAGTGGGCAGAAATGCTGGCTGATGTAAACACAGCTGGTAGTCTTGGCAGGCTGAGTAAAAAGTAGAAAGCATATAAATGACATGAAGCCTTGTTAGATCACAGAGTCAGAATCTCATGTTTTTATTCCTGTGGACTATCTACGTATTAGTATTAACGAGTCTGCATTCTGAGACAGTCTTTGGGCATTAATGTGAGTGATGTGTGATAGTACAATACTGTGAAAAACAAAGCCAAAAGGAATGCTAAAGAATTATGACTCCAGGAGACAAGTTGATGACCACCAGGGTCATCCTTGGGTATGCACTTAATGTAGATGAGCAACTCTTGTCAACTTGGTCACAGAGCTGTCCTTTTGTGAGAAAAGGCAGATGTTTGTGCACATATTACATCTGAAGAGCATCTCTTTTTGTTGTATCTGCTTATCTCAATGTTTAATGTAAAGCATTTATAGTGTGCCGTGTAACTCACAAGTGGACATAAGTCCAAGTCTGATGAGATTGAGCCATTTGCTGCAAGGCTACAGCTAAAAGAGCACATATACCTCATGTGTCAGCTATGTGGGGTATATTTGAATTATAACACTGTTTTATGCTTTCAGGTGCAAGAACATTAAGCATAGGCAGTACACAAAACCAAACAGAGAGCTGTGTTTCAGATGGCTTGTATACTGATGGTGAACTGTGTCTCAGCAGATCTAGGTCTCACACTTTATTTTTGCACAAAGGGCAGATAATGCTACTGCTGCTGGACACAGTGCTTGAATTTGCTTCCAGAGCTACAGATCTGCAGCCTGCCCTAGCTCAGTACTTTTCTTTTGCTACTAATTGTGAGGCTCACAATGCTGGTAGCCAGACCCAGGTACCTGGTAAGACTGAGACTGAAAGTCAGGTATTATCCAACAGATAGGCCATCATGTGGGCACTATATCCTTTGATACTGATGACCACTGAATTTAATTATAGAAATCTCTGCTGCTGTTCTCCTGCAGGCGTCTGCACAATCTGTATTGGCAGTTCTTATGTCTGATGTTTAAGACATATGTTTTAGCTTGTTTCTTTTGTTGTACCACTTTTTTTCCATTTAATTAAATCTAACTAGCTGATCAGCACTGAGCTTAGCATTTTCCTCTGTTAATGTAGTGTCATAAATGATTACTGAATGTCATATGAATGTTTAACTGTGCTGTCAGTTGCTTTTGTAAGGTTTTTTTCTCTAGTTTGGGGCTGTGTTAAATAGGATCATAGGAGGCTACTAGTCTAATGCCCCTGGGGCCCTTACAAGCCTAGCCAAGAGTTTATCCCCAAAAAGAAACCTCAGTCAGTACTTGTCACCACTGTCAATGAGGGATACTGGTGGAAGTTGGAAAGCAAAATGTACATCACTGTTAACTTAAGTGACATAAGATAAATCATTAAAGACTGAAGTTAGAAAGTAATGACAGACATCGGAGTTTCAGACTTCATAGGGCTCTATTCTTGGTCCACTTCTCTTCTCCCTCTTCATTAATGATCTTCACTCAGTAATCCCTCAAGCTACCTGCATTCAATACGCAGACGACTCTACCATTATTTGTTCAGCATCTTTTTCTATAGATCTAATCTCACTAACTCAAAATATCTTCAATACAGTAGAAACATGGTTTACTAGATGGTACCTTCTTCTAAATGCCAAAAAAACTAAACTTCTTCTCTTCACCCCTGCCTCTCGGACCTCCCCTTTAAACTTCACTATCACTTCAAACAATGCCACTGTCATCTCTCCTGACACGACAACTAAACTGCTAGGAATAACCATTGATAATAATCTCACTTTTGATCAACACATCAACAACACCATTAAATCAGTTAACAGAAAAATAGGATCCTTATACCGTATTAAACTATTTCTAACCCCATCTACTAGAGCTAAAATTGCCCACTCCCATCTCATATCAACTCTCTTTTAAGCCTCTCCTATTTTCACCAACCTCAAGAAAGCTAACCTAAACAAACTAGCTGCTTGCTATAACAGCATTGCCCGCTTTGCCACTGGTAACTCCTATAGAACCCATCACTGTCTTAATTTGAAACTTTTAGGCTGGCTAGAACTACAAAATTATCTTATAATCTCACAACTCACTACCGCCCACAAAATACTGTACCAACCTAACAATACCCCTATACTCTCACAACTTTTAATCCCTTACAATAATCTTAACTCCCTTCGTTCCTCTTGTAAACTCTTGACCAGATCAATAAAGTCTAACAACTACGCCGGCAACTTTTTATTCACTAATACTGTTGGTAGAAGATGGAATCATTTACCTAGTGATATAACACTGATTACATCTTTTCCTCTTTTCAAACAAAAACTCAAACTATACTTCCAAAATCACTGGCTCTGTTCCTGTAGTACACCAGACTGACATTCTTCTCTACCCTCTTACTTCACCTCCACTTTTTCCACTCCTCTTACTTTCAGCTTGCCAATTAAGCTACCTCCTAGGCTATCTTTTGCCCAATGCATGGCTTCTTTGCTCTACCCGCTTCTCTCAGCTCTCCCCTCTCTTCTCCTTGCCACTTCTTTTTCTCCTTACTTTCTTTACTGTCTACTGCTTCTTCTCTTTTTTCCTAGATTTCTCCATTACTCCCTTAACTTTGCCTGTCTCTTGTACTTTATTATTTTTCAATTTCGTTTTGATGCTATTTATCAATAGCCTTTATTCTATAATTATAATTCTCTGTAACTGACTATGTATTTCTCTTTGCCTACTGTAGTTTTTGTGTAACCTGTCCTTTTTGGACATTTTATTTTTTTATTCATTTTTTTACTAAGATGTCTTCTTTGTTCTATTTTTTTTTTTGTGGAGCTTTTCTCCCCGGGCCTGTACTGAAAATGGAAATATATCCAGCTAGACTAGCCCGGTCAACAAATGTAAAATAAAAAAATATACCCTTCAGAAAATTCATGCTAATGCAAAACCTGTTATTCCATCAACTTTCTATGTTTGTAAGAAGAGCAATATTAAAAATTGTCCCTATTTTTGGTCCTTTGTCCCACTTTTATACATGGCTTTGTCCAGATTTCTTGCTCTAAGAGGTGGAGAGGTATGCTGCAAGATGTATATTGTTGAATCTTATCTGACCTAGGCTAAAATCTGCTCATCGTAAGTAACCTTAAATAAATGTGCACAAGCCTGAGAGATGTTTTATGCTGGCTAATGCAAATACACAGAAGGTATAACTGGGCTAGGTATACATACAAACATACAGCATATGTGTGAATTGAAAGTAAATGTATGGCAATGTGGATTTTATTTTACTCCTTTTACCTTAGCAGAGATGTTTGTTATCTCAGTATACTGTTATGTATGTTATTGTTATGTAGCTATATCTTTGTTAGTTGGATCCTTTCTCCCCGGGCCTCATTGAAAAGGGGTTTTATTGCTCAGTCGGATTTTCCCAGTAATCAAATGCAACAAATACATTTCCATATAGCAACTATCTACACTATATGTTGTCGCAGCTATTCATGTCTTGGAGAGGAATACAAATGCTAAACAGACCATGGACAGGGTACATGGCAGAGCTAGGTTAGAATCTTAAAACTGTCCAATGGAAAGGAAGGGCAAACTACTATGTGTAGCTGACCATGCTATACTCTACTGTAAGTAGGCAATATGAGACAGAGAATAGTTGGAGTTTTTGAGTCTGTCCATATAGGACAAGTGTTTAAGGCCTAGGATCCTCTTTGTGAGGTACTTTTGCAGCCTCTCCAGTTGTTTTATGTACCCTGTCTTCTGCCTGCTCATTTTGCACTGCCTTCTCAGTTCTGCAAGAAACAGCTTCTTCATCAAGGATAATTGTAAATTGTTTTATTGATTCTTAACCCTATCTGTACTGGTTAGCACTTAATATTAAGCTAGTCCCAGTAATGCTAGCATAACAAGAAATACGTGTCCATTTTAGATGAAGTTGGGCCAGTTAAGTAATATAATCTTGAAAGTCATCCACAGTATTTGTATGCCAGTGAGGCGAGATTAGGTTGGTTTGGATATGTGCTGAGTAAGGGATACTGGGTATATTGGGAAAAGTATGATAAGGACGAAGCTGCAAGGTAAGAGAAAAAGAAGAAGGCCTAAGATAAGGTTTATGGATGTGATGAGAGAGGACATGCAGGCGGTTGGTGTGACAGAGCAAGATGCAGAGGACAGGAAAAAACTGGAAACTTATCCGCTGTGGCAACCCCTAATGGGAACAGCCGAAAGAGAAGACTACACGTACTTATTTGGAATCAGGTGGGGTCACGTGAATACTGTTTGCTTGGAAAACTTTAAAACTGTCCCTTTTGAGCCTCCATGAAAAAGGGGGAGGGGATCCAGTATGACCTGTTGTGTTCCAGACTAGACCACAGCTTCTCATCAGGTGCAGATGCAGAAACCGAGTACGAAGTACTGTTTGAAGCATACCGCAGATGTAAGTCTTCAAACCAACCTGTATATACATGTAACAATGTGTGCTGTGTAGAGAATTTAGCATGTGCCATAGTGAATTGAGCATTTATTTCTTGTAAATTAGTAAGCATGTCCAGCATTTATCCCACTGCAACATAGCTCCACCCCCTTTTAGTTGACCACACCCCTTCCCATTGGCCCCATCCATTCAGCTGTCTCCTGCAGCCCGCCTTTGATTTGAAGTCACCAGCCACCACTGGTTTTAGGATTGGTTTTGATAAATGATAGACAACTGATCATGCTGTTATTAGTAAGCTTATTGATTCAGGCTGTATGAATATAAATGGGAAACAAAAAATAAACAGGTCCTACAAATGAATTATTGGGCACCTCATTAGTAAGAGAATTTCAGGGCATTTAGATAGTCTAATGCCTTTTCTTACTTGCAGTCTGATGTTCCATGTCCTTGCATAAAAGTTAATTTTATAGTGATGCAAGCTCTCATACATGCATCTTTGGAAACTTAGTCTCTTTATCAAACCCAACCACATACCCACAGAGTTGCTCATTATATCCACTGCTTGGTTGTAAGACTGTATTATTATGGGAGGGTAGCCTAATGGTTAAGGTGTTTGCCTTACAAACACAAGGTGCAGGGTTTGAGTCTCACAAGGGATAATTGGCTAGGCTTAAAATGGCTCGCAAGGGCAGTTAGCTTAGTACTAATCTATGAACCTATGGATGTCTCCAATATGAATAGACTATTATGTATTTTCCGATAAGACTTGAAGCCTGCAAAACCACAAGCACTGTTAATGACTTCTTGCTGGGTGAGGAAAGTAAATCTATATATATATTTTTTTTTCTGTGAGTTGCTTAAACTGCTAGAGCTGTTTTCTATTTTACCTGCTCCAGTTTGCTTTCTATATTAAAAAATCTGCTTGGGGGTGTGGCTTAGATGGAAGCCTGATAGCAGCATAAAATCTCTGCTCTGCAGCTTTTCAACTTTCTTGACAGGAATTACTTCTAAAATCACCAAAAACAATTTCAAATTAACTGATCTATAAACTAGAACTTGAAAGCTTTCTTTCGGTGTATTTTTCAACTAAGAATCTTCATATTTTCCTGTCAACATCAACAACAAGAAGGAAGGAAAAACAGCACTTAAAGAAAAGGTGAGTCTTCTTAAATCTACACAGCAGGATAGCACTCTGAAGAAAGAGATACACTACATTCTAACAAATATCCAGGACTTAATAACAAAAATGGACAAACTAGATACAAAAGTTGACAAAATTAAAGAAGATTCAAATAAACAAATTGCAATACTGAGTGAAATTCTAAAACAGCAAAAAAAAAACATATTTCAACAACAGAAGAATCTGTTTCGGATATTGACAGTAGACTGATAGAGTTAGAGAAAAATACTGAAACTCTCCTACTACAAAACAGCAAACTAATCAATAAAGTGGATGATTTAGAGAACTGGTCCAGAAGAAACAACATCAGGCTCTATGGTATACCAGAAGGAATGGAAGGAGACAGTATGACTAACTTTCTGACAACATGGATCCCAAAAACATTAAATTTGCCAGAGGCTCTCTCTTTTGGCTTTGAGAGACCCCATAGATCACTAACTACAACTCCATCCAGCAACAAGAAGACATACCCAAGATCAATAATAGCAAAACTTGATATCCAGCCAGGACAAGGATCTGATCTTAAAATCAGCTTGGGCTCTCTCTCCTATAGAAATAAATGATCAGATAGTCAGATTTGATAACGACTACTCTATGACTGTTTTTATAAAAAGAAAAACTTCCATTCCTCTCATCAAGTCACTCAAGCAAGCTGGTATTAAAGCACAATTGATATATCCTGCCAAAAGTAGACTTTGCCTTTCTGAGGGGAAAAAAACCTTTGAAACCTTAGATGAAGCAGACACATTTATAAATAAGAAGAATCTAATAATTGCAGAAAAACAAATGGACACTACTTCAACATTAAAAAGACAAGCAGCAACAAAATCTGACTGGACTGTGAAAGATAAGACGAAACTCAAGGACAAATGAACAAAATGCACGTTTTCTTTTTTTTTTTTCTCCTTTTCCTTAAACCTTCAAATACTCACTATCATTCTGATATCACAGATTTCTATAAAAATAAACAAGGTAAAACCATGATTCCTATTGTTCATTGATATTTTTCATTGTTATTTTAAACTAATAATATAATTTAATAACATGAAGCAACATAACCTTATTTATCACATTTGGCATAGGCTGCAACATACTAAAAAATGCCCAGTTGTTATTCTCAATAGTTTCCAATAATTAAACTTCATTTTGATATTTTTTTATCAATACCTAAGAAGTGAACACGTATAAAAAAGATCATAAAAATATGGTTGACATGATGTGTCAGGATTTGTATGAATATAGTGTCTCACTCATGGAATTTGGTTAAAGCATGCTATGTTTTACATCTATGAAAACCATATAACCTCCTAAAAGGGTCTGTTTCTGTTATTTATCTGAATACTAAAAATATATTAATCTAATGAAATATGGTATGACATATTCTCTATTAATAAGTTTTAGGGTAGAACTTGCATTTTGTGCATGTTTTTAAACTGTCTAGAACTCAATGTGTTCAAATTGCCGGGTTTTTTTTTTTTTTTTGCAATATAAAAGCTTCACAAGATAAATGTGGGCTTTACAGCATTTCTGCAAGCATTTAAGAATCATAGAATGCATGTTAAGTATAATTCCCGCCTTCCTGCCTAAATAGTTTTAAAATTAAAGTTTTGAAAATCAGCTTGAGCCTGTAATTCATCCATGAGCTCCATTTCTTAACAGAAAGAGCCGCAACACCTAACAGGAACTGAATAATCGACCTCTGAACCTGCAGTTCCTCTCTGACACCAATGGATCAATAGAAATGCTGGAAAAGTGGCAAAGCAAATTCAAAAGAAAAAATGAACTGTTTTTCATAACATTTAACAAATAAAAATGACTGTTTATATCTTTTATAAAGGTTAAAGCACTATTTAAATAAGAATATAATGAAAAAAGCAGTACAACCACTCAATCCTACTTTTATACATAGAAATCATTCTTAAAGGTGAAGGGGAAAGAAAAAAGATTGCTTATGCTTAAAAGTATGCCTCACATTGCCAAAGAATTTTGTGATATGCTACATTTAACATGCTTTTTATGATTAGAACAGATACAGGAGAAGTTATCAAGGACCATAAAATATAGGCTATAGGTAGCACAGCATTAAATACAAAAAGCTTTCTACAACAATTGGTTATAAATATATGACTGCTAGGGAAACTACTTCACTTGCTCTCATATATAGCTACATCTGTGTTAGAAAAATAAATGTCTGTGACCTTAAAATTACATTTGTAAAGCATTTTCTATTTGATAAAATCTGAATTATACCTTCAGAAAGTTTTCATATTTAAAAATAATCTTTTAAAGATGTAAATTTTTGTATCAATTTTGTTCCAGTCTCTAAGACTATGGAATTACTCTTTCCCATACATGTCAGAGGCAGACTTGCTATTTCTTCCATAAAATGCATTTTTTGAACACTGGTTATGGGCATTGGTGGTGCATAAATATATTACATATTAGATAAGTAATGGTTAAA
This sequence comes from Protopterus annectens, assembly GCF_019279795.1. Taxonomy (NCBI): domain Eukaryota; kingdom Metazoa; phylum Chordata; order Ceratodontiformes; family Protopteridae; genus Protopterus; species Protopterus annectens. The sequence continues at coordinate 1,855,812,747 of NC_056739.1, read as the reverse complement.
TTTGTCAGTGTTAAAATATTTCATTCTCAGGTTTTGCACTATTTTCTACATCTTCTTCTTCTTCTTCTTCTTCTTCTTCTTCTTCTTCTTTCGGCTGCTCCCATTAGGGGTCGCCACAGCAGATCAACTGTTTCCATTTCTTCCTGTCCTCTGCATCTTGCTCTGTCACACCAACCACCTGCATGTCCTTTCTCACCACATCCATAAACCTTACCTTAGGCCTTCCTCTTTTCCTGTTACCTGGCAGCTTCATCCTTAGCATCTTTTTCCCAATATACTCTGCATCCCTCCTCAACACATGTCCAAACCAACGTAATCTTGCCTCTCTGGCTTTGTCTCCAAACCTTCCAACCTGGGCTGACCCTCTAATATACTTATTCCTAATCCTGTCCATCCTCGTCACACCCAGTGCAAATCTTAACATCTTCAATTCTGCCATGTCAAGCTCTGACTCCTGCCTTTTTGTCAGTGCCACTGTCTCCAACCCATATAACATAGCTGGTCTCACTACCCTCTTGTAGACCTTCCCTTTCATTCTTACAGGTACTCGTCTGTCACAAATCACTCCTGACACTCTTCTCCACCCACTCCAGCCTACCTGTACTCTCTTCTTCACCTCTCTTCCACACTCACCATTACTCTGAACTGTTGATCCCAAGTACTTAAACTCATTCACCTTTGCCACTAATACTCCCTGCATCATCACCATTCCTCTATCCTCCCCCTCATTCACACACATATATTCTGTCTTAGTCCTGCTGACCTTCATTCCTCTTCTCTCTAGAGCATATCTCCACCTCTCCAGGGTCTCCTCCACCTGTTCCCTACTCTCACTACAGATCACAATGTCATCTGCAAACATCATAGTCCATGGGGACTCCTGTCTGATCTCGTCTGTCAACCTGTCCATCACCATTGCAAATAAGAAAGGGCTCAGAGCTGATCCTTGATGTAATCCCACCTCCACCTTAAACGCATCTGTCACTTCTACCGCAGACCTCACCGCTGTCACACTACCCTTGTACATATCCTGTACCACTCTTACATACTTCTCTGACACTCCTAACTTCCTCATAGAATACCACAACTCCTCTCTAGGCACCCTGTCATATGCTTTCTCTAAATCCACAAAGACACAATGCAACTCCTTCTGACCTTCTCTGTACTTCTCCAACAACACTCTCAGAGCAAACATTGCATCTGTAGTGCTCTTTCCTAGCATGAAACCATACTGCTGATCACTAATCATCACCTCCCTTCTTAACCCTTCTATTTTCTACATCTATCAGAATCAAATAGGTCACAATTTTAATACTGCTGTGAGAAACTTATATATATATATATATATATATATATATATATATCATAGGAACACACAAACAGATACTGTGTTGTACTGTTGACATACTCTGTTAACTCTATGATACGATAAAGGCTGACTTAGAATTCATTATGGTTTCTCTTTTGATTCTGATGCCTTGAAAGCTACATTCTGGGTAAATATAGAAATTAACCAAGTGCTAAATGTCAAGACGATGAAGGTGAAGGACAAAATATATGTATTCATAGGTTCATAGGTAGGTACTAAGCTATTGGCCCTAGGGCCTATATAAGCCTAGCCAAATGGTACCTTGGCTTTTGCCACCCAAGAAAATTATTTTTCTGTGCCCCTGTCGATCAGAGCCACAGAAGTGATCCCCGGGGTGAATTTCCTATCTCTCATCCAATCATCAAGATTTTTCTTGAAGAGTCCTAATGAGGAGCTTTGTTTGATATAGATAGGTAGTTTGTTCCAGACTATGGGAAGTCTCTGGGACAGGAATCTATCCCTCCAGCATGTTCTGTTTATTGTGGTGACAAGGTTTAGGTCCCTAGAGCGTGTAGTCGGATGGATTGGGATTTCTTTAAGTGGAGCATGTCCAACAGCTCTGGGTTTGACATAGCTTTGTATGTTAGGCAGAGATCGCCTCTGAGTAGGTAATATGTGACTGAGTAAAGCTGGAGTTTTTTGAGACGGTCTGCGTAGGGCATCTGTTTGAGGCCAGTAATCCTCTTTGTGAGGTATTTCTATGGCCTTTCCAGTTGTATTATTACACACTATTATTCTTACAATTACTCGCCCAACTTGTCTTGGCATCTTATGACATATAATATTTGTAGTAACTTACTGAATTCTATAAATGCCTATATGACATAGTTTGTTTAAACAGTCTTTGAGTTTTTGGAAAAAATATAGGTTGCAATGAAACATATACTTCAATTCATAGACAGACTGTTTTATGCATTCATAATTTAAAAAGTTTGTTGTTATCTTCTTCAAATGTTTGACTGTAAGAATCTTAAGTATTATACATTACTTACATATAACTTTAACTAAAATGCTAGTTTATATATATATTCTATAATATATAACCCTCTCTTCCTTTTTTGGATATTAATAAAGTATGCAGTTGCAGTGATCCACTTTTAAGTGATTTCAGTTGGCAGATCTGTGGCTTATATATAACACATATTAAGCCAGGAACACTAGGTTCCATGAAGAAGGATGTTATTGTAAATACTATTTTGCCTTTTTTATTTGTTACAGAAGCCCAGTCCATAACAAATTTTGTTATAACCTGCACTGTAAACCCTGTAGGAGATCACTATGATTATTTTGGACTATTATATATTCTAAATGGTTTTAACATCACGGTTCCAGATCCATCATAATACTATCACTGTCTCAGTCTGTCTTACATTAACTCCAGGCTTACCACCTTCTCTTCTATTATACACATAAACTAACATTGTGCCATAATTGTACTACTGACCAGTCACATCTCCCCCACCCTCCTTATTCACAAACCACAGGGCAAAACACCTAACCACATTGTCAAAGCCCACCCTGAAGTCAAAACATTTCCAACCTTACCTTCAGCTGTACACATATCACTAGATAAAAAAAAATCTCTGTTCATACCTAATCTCACATTCTAGCACATAAATACCACTTTTACTATTTTTAAACCCACTATCACAGTTGACATGCTCCTCCTAACCTGCCTAGCTTCTTTACTCTTAATTATCAACCTCGCTACAGCTATATCCTCGCTTACCCCCACACATCAATACACATCAACAGCCTCTTCCAACCATCACCCCAATAAACAACACAGCTTCTCACAAATCTCTTCTCTGCTTTTCCCCCTATACCCTCCCATATTATTCAAGTCACAAATCGGTCTCCTCAACACCTACAAAACTACAGTTGACACCAGTAACATCACTTAGGAATAAAAAACACTTCCCATGGTACTCCTTCCTCATTACCTACCTACTCAAATGTGGAGACATACATCCTAACCCTGGCCCACCTTCTAATCCTAACCAAAAGAGTAACCCCAAAAATTTAAACATACTTACGCTGAACCTTAGAAGTATATGTAATAAAATAGCCCCATTGCATGCCTGGATTGATCAAAATAAACCTGACATAATAGCCCTTACAGAAACATGGCTACACCCCCGTTGCAAAAGACTCAGAAATAATACCTCCAAACTTTGCAATAACCAGAAGAGATAGATCTAAAAAAAAAGGGGGGGGGTAACATTCTATATCCCCCTACACTCAACATCACACCTTACACCATTAATATACCCTTCTTTTCCAATGCTGAGGTACTAATCTCCTTTTTGAACCTCAATATATCAAAAAGAATGTGCATAATAGTAATATATATATATATATATATATATATATATATATATATATATATATATATATATATATATATATATATATATATATATATATATATATCCCACCAGGTAACAATATACCAGTGATGGAAATGATTTTATCCTGGACAGCCCAAACAATAAACGATGAAAAAATAATCAAATATAGATTGGCAAATCATAGCTTCTGACTCCTTCACAAATAATATAAATATGTATGCTTTTTCTCAGCTTATCAATGCTCCAACAAGATAGAAAAAAGATCTTACCTGCCAATCCACCTTAGACTGGATTCTAGTATCCCACCCTGCCAATTACTCCTCTTCCAGTACACTGTCTAGCTCCCTGAGTGATCATCTATCAGCTTATTCCCTTAGAACAAACTCCCAACAATTAAGAGTACACACTATAAAATCAGTTAGGAACTCAACTAATTTTGTCCACATAAATTCAACAATCTCCTGCAGGAAATAGACTGGACACCCCTTAAACAACTACCCCTTAATGCTGCTGTACTATACTTTAATAACACCTTCCTTCACATAATTAATACACCAGCTCCCATTTGTATGAAAGGAATCAAATAGAACTCAGCACCATGGATGTCTAAGGAATGTAAACACCTGATGAAGCAAAGGGACCTAGCCTGGTCAACCTGGAAACAAAACAAAAATGAACAAAATCATGTTAATTTCAAAACACTACGTAACAAACTGACAACACTAATCAACAGAGATAGCAAGTCATATTATTCCCAGCTTCAACTCCAGAATAAAATCAACCCCAGTAAATTTTGGCACTCCATAACTTCTCTACTTAACCCTGGAAGAAATGGAGAGCACATCCTATCACTAGATACCCCTCCATCACAAATAGCTGAAAACTTTTACAAGCACTTCACAAAATCAAGTTTGGACTTATTAAATAACACTCCTAATGCTGGACCCCCCCCCACCCACCTTCAACCTATTCAGACACCAACCCCAGGCCATCACCTACTTCTAACCCTGTCAGAGCTAACCCCCCTACTCAACAAAATGTCATACAAACCCCATTCTCATTTCAGCCCATACCTACTGACAATATTAAGAAACTGCTACAAAAACTAAAACCCTGCTCTACCTCAGTTGATAATCTCCACCCATACTACCCCAAACTGGTTGCTAACTCAGTCGCCTACCCAATCAGTATCCTTATAAATAGGTCTTTATCTGAATCAGAAGTACCTACCATATGGAAACAATCTCACATCACCCCTCTTCACAAAGGAGGCAACTCTTTTGATCCATCCAATTTCCGTCCTATATCCATCTTGTCACCCATATCCAAAATTCTCGAGAGAGGTATCAATCAGTAGGTAATGCAATATCTATTGCAAAACAACCTTTTAACCAAAGCCCAGCATGGCTTCTGACCTAGACACAGCACAGCTATAGCACTATTATCTTTTACAGACACCGTGAACAAGGCCAGAGATGCAGGATGCTATACAGCCTCAGTATTCCTTGATCTCTCCAAGGCCTTTGACACAGTGTCACATCTCTTACTTTTGAAAACCCTGTCTAACCTAGGCTTCTCACATAACACAGTAAAATGGTTTCAAGGATCATAAACAAGCAGTGAAATGGTCCAATGAACTCTCACCCTTCCTCCACAACCCTACTAGAGTCCCCCAAGGCTCCATCCTAGGACTCCTGCTCTTCAACATTTTCACAAACAACCTTCACACTGCCTCTAACCCTGGGACCCTCATTCAGTATGCTGATGATTTCACCATAATCTGCACTGCTTAATCACTACCAGAACTACTTTCAAAAACTCAGCAGTCCTTTACTGCAGTCAAATCCTGGCTAAGAAATGCCCAACTCTTTCTTAATCCAAAGAAGACAAAACTAGTACTCTTTCATTCCCAAAATACCTCCCCTGTCACTGATCACTTCAACATCCTTGCATCTGACAACACTGTCATTACAATAGTGCAGGAAGCCAAACTTCTAGGTGTTATCATTGACAATAAACTTTCATTTGACCCCCATATACAGCAAAATATAAAGAAAACTCATCAAAAACTGTGACTCATACAGAAATAAACATTTCTTTACTGCAGTAACCAAAACTACCCTTGCAAAAACATTTTTACTTCCCTCCCTTCTTTATGGTGCCCTTATCTTAACTAACTTACAAAATTCTACCCTAAGCAAGTTGGAACAGTGCTACAACAAAGTTGAAAAGTTTGCCACAAGCTCTAAATATCACACAAACCACTGTAAACCACTTCCAGAATTAAACTGGCTTGAACTCCCCAACCAACTTGCCTTTATTCAGCTATCCACATAACACAACCTTATTTTCAAGCTTACTGCCTGCCCTGCACTAACCAGTCTAGGTCACACCTTACACATCAAATTGATCCCTATGATCAGAAGACAAAAATCTCTTAGCTATCTCAAAACGCACAAGAAATCTGGTCATTCTCTGTATTCATACTCCGTCTCTATACTTTGGAATTCACTACCTCTAGCTATGAGGTCTATGCCTGCACTAACCCATGTCAAAGCCTCTTTAAAAAATCATTTCAGAAATACATGGCGCTGCTCCTGTATAAAGCCTGCTTAATGCTCAGGTCTTCCTCTTATAGGTTCATAGGTAGGTATTAGGCTATTGGCCCTAGGGCCAATATAAGCCTAGCCAAAAAGGCTTTTGCCACCCAAGAAAATTATTTTCTTGTGCCCCTGTTGAGCAGAGCTACAGAGGTGACCCCAGGAGTGAATTTCCTATTTCCCATCCAATCATCAAGATTTTTTTGAAGAGTTCTAATGAGGAGATTTGTTTGATATAGATAGGTAGTTTGTTCCAGAGTATGGGAAGTCTCTGGGACACAAATCTATCCCTCCAGCATGTTCTGTTTATTGTGGTGACAAGGTTGAGGTCTCTAGAGTGTGTAGCTCAGAGGGACTGGGATTTCTTTAAGTGGAGCATGTCCAGCAGCTCTGGGTTTGACATAGCTTTGTATGTTAGGCAGAGATCGCCTCTGAGTAGGTGATATATGACGGAGTAAATCTGGAGTTTTTTGAGATGGTCTGCATAGGGCATCTGTTTGAGGCTGGAAATCTTCTTTGTGAGGTATTTCTGCAGCCTTTCCAGTTGTTGTAGATGTCTTGTGAGGTACATACCAAAAGGGACGTTGTACTCTATAATGGGTCTAATGAGTGACGAGTAGAGGGGAACTATGACCTCTTTTTTTCCTGGATGAGAGACCTTTTGTGATGAGGTGTGCCACATAGAAGGATTTCCTGACTACTGTGGTGATATGTTTATCAAAGGAGAGACTACTGTCCACCTGTGTCCCAAGGTCTCATCACACTTTGAGTGTTAAGTAGACTACCACCTATGTGGTAGCTCATTGGTACAGAGTTTTGACCAAAGGGGATGACATTGCACTTTTTGGCATTGAGCCTGAGGCCATGGCTTTGAAGCAGGCATCTGTCTCATAGAGGCCCTTTTGTAGGATGTCCACATCATTAGGAGTTTCAGTTTATGGCTCCTAGTCTGCAGTCATCTGCGAACTTCATTAGCCAAAGACCTTCTATGTTAGCCTGTAATTCAGAAAAGTAGATACCAAACAGGATAGGACCCAGGGCTGAACTCTGTGGTACTCCACTTGGCACTGGTCTGAAGTCAGATTTGGAGTCTGCTACTTTCTCAGTGTGGGTTCTGTCAGTGAGCCACTTGGCAACCTATCTTGTGACATAGGGATTTATACCTAGTTTAGTGAGTTTATCTATAATTACAGAATGGGGGATGGTGTTAAAAGGCTTGGCAAGATCTAGATAGGCTGTGTGAATGACCTTACCCTTGTCTATGGCTTTTGTGACTACTTCAAAGAAGTCTGTCAGGTTTAGGAGACATGATCTGCCGTTTACAAACCTGAACTGGGTGGGGTCCAGTGTTTGGAGATTACCAATGTCTTTGTTTATAAGTTCCATGATGATACATTCCATGGCCTTGCAGACCAGGCCCGTTAGGCTAATGGGGTGGTAGTTCCCGAGGTCTGTGGTGGCTCCCCCTTTGTGGACTGGATTAACCATCACTGTGCACCATTCAGTGGGCACAAAGCCTGATATATGAGGCTATGATTGAACATGGTGCTTAGGTGGGGTGGCAGTTCATTCTGTAGTTTGTGTAGAACGTAGCCTGGGATGTTGTCAGGTCCCATGGATGCTGTGTTCTTGGCTTTGGAGAGTGCGGTTTTTATCTGTGCAGCTGTGATTACAGGAACGTTGTATTCTTCCAGTATAGAGATGGGCCCTTTAGGGGGTGAGAGGGGGATAAAGTTAGCACTGAACCTATCTGCCAAGATGTTGGCAATATCGGTTGGTTCTGTATATTTAGTGTCATTGTGCTGTAACTCAGAGCAGATCTAAGTGTTGCCATTGAGATTCTTGACATAGCTATAGAATGCTTTGTTGTTCTCTTTAGAATCAGTGGTGATTTTGTTTTCATAACTAGCATTGGAGGATTTTATGAGGGATCTTATCTTCTTACTGAGTCTGACCAGGAAGATCCTCCAATTATGGGATTTTACTCTTTTTTGCAACAGTTTCTTTCTTCTGTTGCAGAGTTTGTTTATGGCAGCCATCCACCAGATTGGCTTCCTTTTTTTTGGAGGATAGCATCTTGGTTCTGTTAGGGATAGCATGATCCATGCACGCATGTAAGTGTTTATAAAGTACATTTGTGTAGGATTCAGCAGTCGTACCTCTATTGTCCATCTGCATGAGTAACGTGAAGTTTGCCACTTCTGTCCTAAGATGCGTGAAGTTGGCTTTGGAGAAATTTTTTACAGTGGTTTCCCTAATGGGGGATGGGGGCAGATGTGGATGTCTGGGGTGATTAGCTTGTGGTCAGATCTGACTAATGAAGAATTGACCTCTGGTGTGGAACACCGGTCACCCATGTTGGTAATGACCAGGTCTGGGATATTGATACCCCTGGTGGGGGTGTGGATAAGTTGATCCAAGGCATTGGAATTTATGAATTCCAGAAAATGTTGAGCAAAAGAGTTGGTACATAAGTAGTTTTCCCATTTAATGGTGGAGTAGTTGAAATCACCCATTATTAGGGTGTTGGGTTGTACCCTAATATTTTCCAGTGTATCAAGAAATGAGGAGTGGGAATCCTGGGGCCTGGTGGGGGATCTGTAGCAAGTTCAATTTGGATTGCGGTCTTGCCCAGAGTTAGTTGCACTTGGATAATCTTGGATGCATTATGCTGAGCAACTAGCCTGGAGATGCAGATATCCTTAATGAATATGGACACGCCTCCACCTTTAGTGTTTCAGTCCAGGTTAGGTGGCCAAAAGGTGTGTGATAAATTATAGCTTGGTAATGCAGGGGGGCTCTTTCAATCCCACACAGACTGCAAGATCCTAAGGCTCTTCTAACTCCTTCTCTGTTTCTATACCATATCCTTAAGCTACTGCTCAGGTTTTATTGCTTCTATTCTTTTTAACTCTCTCTTACTATCTAGCTGCATCACGAACTTTCTGGCTATGAAACTAACATTCTATTTTGCTTGTAGTATTACAGTCAATGTCACACAATGCACTACCTACATACTACTTTTTGGACAAAGTCTAGATCATGTATAGTGAGAGTGACTATTATTGTCTGTAGTGTTTTAACTGTATAGAATTGTCTAGATGTATAGTAATATATTTCAACATCCTGTAGCAGTTTATTTCAACTTTTTTTTGTATAGTATTTCTAATGTAATTTTTATTGTATTGTATTATACTGTATTTGTACTGTACTGTATGTGGAGCTTTTCTCCCTGGGCCTCTGTTGAAAACGGATTCTGTAGACCCAGTCAGACCACCCTGGTAAACAAATGTCAAATAGATAAATAGAATACACATATAAATGTTTATTATTGAATGTAAATGGGCTAAATAACCATATCAAAAGAGCCAGTATTAATAAGTATCTTTCCTTACATAAGGCAGACATAGTATTTCTTCAAGAGACACATTTAATATCCAAAGACTTAAATAAGCCCACACTAAAAGATTATAAAATGTTGACTAGCTCCCAATTTAACTACAAAAGAAGAGGTGTACTAATTATTTGGAAAAAAAAGTCTAAGAGTCCCTGAAATTGTAAATTCATATATAGACAAAGATGGCATGTTAACATTAGTAGTAATTAAACTTGAAAGAAAATACTATACACTTATAAATTCTTACTGGATCCCTAGAATTGGTACAAAGTCAGTAAAGAAATACTTAGACATTATGACCTTACACCCTAGAGCAAAGATGATAATTGCAGAAGATTTTAATTGTATTCTTTCCTCTAAAGAAACAACAAATTCTAAACCCTTTAAGATCTCTCCTGTAGCAAAACAATTACATAATTATATCAATACAAGAAATCTAAAATACATATGCCATATAAAACTTCCCTCCTCCCTAAAATGTTCTCATTACTCATATAGGTTTGGGACACAAACTAACATAGATAAAGTTTTAGTGATGAATTCTTTACAATCAAAAATAGATAATGTATTATTAATATCATGCCTTCTGTCTGATCATAATGCCATTACTTTTAATATAACTTTTCACACTGAACCCTTAATACATTGCCAAAGAATACCAGCTTAAATTATGAAAATAAAAGGTTTTCAAGAATGGATGTTATCAGAAATTAATCAGTTTTAGAAACAAATAACAATGGAGAAGTATCAGATACAATTATATGGGACACCCTAAAAGTTGTATTGTATGGAAAAGTTAAAATTTGGTCTAAACAAAAAAGAAAAGAATGGGATAAAAGATTACAAGATATGCAAATGGAATTAGATAACATAAAATGCAATATTATACCAAATGATAAGAAAGTCTTGGATAATATAAATAAATTAAACAAAGAATATTAAAATGTTTTGCAACAGAAAATATATATAAATTTACAGAAAATCAAATTATGCTCATACTCAATAATCTTAAAAGTCTGCATCAAATTGCAGTATGATCAAAAAACTTAAATGAAAGAAATCACATAAAATAAATTATATATGTGGAAAATAAGAGGAAAAAACAACTAATTTAAACTGCATACTACAAAGTTTCAAGAAACATTATGAGAATATAAATACTCTCAAACCAATAAATGAAAATAGAAATGTAGACAAATTCTTAATTGATAATATTCCAAAGACCTTATCTCCTGGAAATACTGCCAAAAATTGATAGACCTTTCACATTTAAAGAACTAAAAGATCAAATAAGTAATTTAAAAAACTAATAAAGCACCAGGGTTAGATGGTCTGATTCCTGAGATATATATAAAAATTTCCCCGACACTATCTTAAAAATCTTAATAAATACATTTCTTGAAATTAAAAATACATTTAATATCTCACCATCATGGAAATATTCACTCATCTCACCCATACTTAAAGCTGATAAAGATTTTACCTCTTGTTCTATCCTATAGACCCATATCACTATTAAACCTAGATTACAAGATTTTCATGAGCATAATATCAAACAAAATTAATTCCATTATACCTAGCCTAATAGAAGAAGATCAGACAGGTTTTATTAAACATGGGAAAGTCCAAGACAATATAATCAGACTTCTCACCCTAATATAATTAGCAAATAAAAATAAAAACAAATTAACAATAATGAGTCTTAATATAAATAAAGCCTTTGACTCACTTAGTCTTATTTATGTAAAGCACTACAACAATGTAAATGTCCCCAAACTTTATAAAATATTTTAGAAATCTTTATGAAGACTCTGTTTCTTTTGTAAAGATAGGTTCTTTCTTATCCCCTTCCTTTAAACTTACAAAAGGTACAAAACAAGGTTGCCCTTTTTCCCCTTTAATTTTCGCTCTAGCTGTAGAACCACTAGCTAATTATATTATGAATAATGCCCACTTTAAAAGTTATAATTTAAACAGTGACTTATTTCCAAAGATGCAGTTATTTGCTGCTGATTTATTATTAATTAGTGGAGACATTGAAACATATTTGGATCAACTACTCAACACTTTAGATTTATTTGAAGACTTGTGAGGACTAAAATGTAATCATAACAAAACCCAGACTCTGTTAACAAACAAAAAGGCAAATATGAAAATGAAGTTACAAATGCTTTAACAGGGACAATACACAAATTAAATACTCGGGTTTTCAAATTAATTTGACTCTTAAGAATACAATTACTACAAACTATAATACTTTAATTTAATTATCAATCTCATAGACAATTGGAATAAACTTTATTTTACCTTTGAAGACAAACTAATGCTAATTAAAATTATAGTGCTACCTAAAATTATTTATATAAGCCAGTCTTTAATCATTTCCCCAACTAAGAAAATGTCAAAAAAATTAATAATAATTTATTAAAATTTCTTTGGTATCCCCAAAAACCAAGAATATCCTTACAAAGACATGTGGCAAGTTGAGAAAAGGGAGGTATTAGCTTTCCTAATGTTGAAGTTTATATAAATGCTGCCATCTTTAATATAATTCTTTTATGGCTAAATTCCTCATACACTTCATAATGGAAACTAATACACAAAACATTTTGTTAACCAATAATAGAATACTAATTGATCATTTTATTACAATACATAAAAATGCCTTTATTTGGTCTTTAAAAATATATACACAAGATAAGCAGAAGTTAAAATCTTGCTCCTTTATTAATCTAATAATACAAAGTTCATGAAAATCACCCATTCTAACCAGTTAATTAAAAACTTATTAAGATCCATTTTTCCTATTGCTTATACAAATGAGTGTTAATCTCCTTTGATAAAAATAAAATGCTTGAATTTAAGAATAATGACTTAGTATACTGGAACCAATTCTTATCCACCAATAAAATTCATCCAGCTATACATCTAATTACTAGATACAGTTTACATAACAACAACTGGATAGATATATAAACTTACAGAGAATTTATACATAACAAAACTATATTTTCTTTACAAACCCATGGAAGCAATATACCAAAAACATTAGAATTATTAACTAATATAATTACTGGTTCTTTGAAAGGCACCTCATTTATATCCTTAATATATAAAGCTACTAGATCTGATTGTAGTTTTACAAATGCTTCTTTTTCAGAATACTCCACCAAAATAAATAATGGAGAAGTTACTACTAACAACAAGAAACTCCTTCTGAAATCAGTACAAAAACAACAATCTCTTCTTACCGGAAAATAGACACCTGGAAATTCCTTCACAAAGGTTATCATATACCTCAAAAAATTGCAAGTATGTACAAAAAATGATATGGAATGTTGCAGATGTAAAGCAACAGAAGCTGATTGGTTCCATATGATTGTTGCATGTACTATGTTATCTCAATTCAGGAAGGAATTTGAATGTTTCTGTAAGGCCTTATGGAATGATAATTGTGAAATTTCAAATTCTCTCATTTTATTCAATGTACCAATACCAGAAGTCATACCCAGATCTCAAACACACCTTCTTTGGTCAATACTTGCAGTTGCAAGAAAGGTTGTGGCAAAAATTGGAAAACTAACTCTCCTGTATCTTTTAGAAATTAATTTATTTATTTAGCCACAAATCTTTCTGAAAAATATCTACTTTAAAAATTAAAACAAAGAATTTAACACACAAATTAATTGCTTGGGAAAAGTTACAATCATTACTGAAAAAGTTTTAGACGATTTCCTGAATGTATATTGAAGTATATTCTTGTTATGGACTTTGTAAAGTCTGTTTCAATTTTAATTGTAAATATGTTATTACTGTTATTGCTCTTGTTAAAAAAATAAAAAACATTTTTGAAAAAAAAAAAATCTGCTTGACCTGCTTTTGTTCTGTTCGGCAGATAGACACTTATATTACCTAGGCTGCACATTTAACATGTTTTTTTTTTTCATTGTTTAATTTGTTTCTTGAGTGATACTTAAATACACAGAGAATGTATGTGTTTTTGTATTTTCTGATAAAACTCAAAGCCTGCAAATGCTACAAGCACTATTGGTGACTCCCTGCTGGGTAAGAAAAGTAAATCAATATATTTTTTGCCTGTGAGCTGCTTAAATTGATAGAGCTGCTTTCAGTTTTATCTGCTCCATTTGTTTTCTGTTTTGAAAAATTTGCTTGGCCTGGTGTTTTTGTTCTATATAGCAGATTGACACTTAAATTTCGTAGGCTGCAAATTCCATGTTTTCCCTACACATGTTAATTTGTTTCTTGAGTAATTGTCTGTCTTTTCTGATAAGACTCAAGGCCTGCAAAAACTACATGCAGTATTGCTGACTCCATGCTGGTTATTTTTTTGCCATTCACCCTACCATTCCTTGATCTGCTTTTGAAACTTGGTGATTTTAAGATGCCCACCTTCACTGTAAATTGAGCTTTATAAGCTCATGCCTTTCTATACTGTGAATTATTACTTTGCTTTTTCTTGTGCCTGTTTTGAAAAGAAAAAGTGCATTTCACCTCTCATTGTCTGTTCTTTTTGATTTACTTGCTCTGAATTCATTATCTAGCCAGCTGTTGGATAAAGTGATGTATTTTTGCACTCTAGCAAGCTCTTCTCTGTCTTTTTACATCAAGATAGTGGATTTTTCAACTAATGGCAGTGGGTAGTAGCCAGATCTGTATAGGTTGGGAAAACACACTTGAGATTCCTGCATGCAGTTGTTTTATTGGCTGGAGGGCTTATTAATCAGCTTACCTTGTTTTAGTGCCTTTATAAATTCTGTGCAGTTGAGTGGATCTTGACTCATTTTTAAAAAGTGAAGTACTTTTATTGAATAATCACACTTTTATAAGCTGCTTAAAGACACTGCTGTTATCTTGGATTACTTATTGTGTTTCCTTCAGTTTTAGATTGTTTGTGGTATAATTTTACTCAGGACACTCTTTTACTGTACTTTTACATTAGGAGGACTGGGATTATTCATCTAGTGGCAGTATGTGTTTGTCTGTTCTATATAAATTGGGAAGCATGAACTAGGGCTCTAAGTATAGTCATTTTACTGGTCAGTGGGCTCAGTAGTCATTTTTTGATATTTTCAGTGCTGTGTAAATTTTACACATTTGTACAGAACTGCTTGCTCTGGCAGTGCCCTGTACAGATTCAAACTTCTAGAAACATTGCTTATTTTCATTATACTCTGAAAGGTTGCTGTGCTATTTATTGTTTCTTTGCACACCTTTAAGATTAAAAGTTGCATTTTCAAAATTGCTGTATGGGCTGCTGTTCTGCACTGAAATATATTATATATATTGTTCTTAGTATTAGGCATCAGCCTATAAGGATCTCTATTTAACCACAGCCTTCAAACTGGCTTTATCCTGATAGAGACTGGACAGCAACAGTTAGCCCACTGCATAAAGGGGGACCATCTACTGACACAGAAAATTATGGGTGCCTATTATCTGATCGAACTTTTAGGTTAGCGAATACCTAAACATTGGTCTTATAATAGGGAAAGCAAAAACCGTGAATGGAAATTTAACTTAGGGAAAGAATTCCCTTGGCTGTTATGCGGATTTTGCCCCTTCTCCACTGTAGAGCAATCTCGGAGTTGGTATATTTAGTTAGGGGGTGTGTGGGGAGCACAGCCCCCATATTGGGGGAATGTGGGGGGTGAAGCCCCCCGCTTCATTTTGGTTTATTTATTTAATTTTTTTGCAGCCAAGGGAATTCATTTTCAGCCGTTCACTGTTTTAATTTTTCGATATTACCAGTTCGACGTTTAGGTATTCTCTAACATAAACATTTGATCGGGTAATATAGATGCAAAATTACCAACCCATAAATTTGACTAGTCTTATATGTAAGGCCATGGAGAGAATAATCATGGACCTGATAAATAATGACACTGGAAACCTTCAGACACTGGACCCAACCCAATTTGGCTTTGTTATGGGAAGGTCATGCCTACTGAATCTAGTGGCTTTCTATGAGAAAGTCACTAAGGCCATGGAGTAGGGTAAAACAGTATATACCACATACTTCAGCCTAGCTGAGGCATTTGACACAATTCCCCACTCAGGTATTATAAGTAAACTCACAAAACTGGGCATAAATCCCTACATCCCTAGGTGAATAGCCAGTTGGCTCATGCTCAGATCACATGTAGTTAAAGTGGGTGAATCCAGATCCAGCAAGAGTCCAATTACTAGTGGTGTGCCATAGACTTAGTGCTGGTTCCACTCCTGTTTGTAACATATTTCTCTGAAGTCAAGGATAATTTGGAAGGCCTTTGGATGACAAGGACTGCAAGCTGGGGGCAATCAATGAATGCCCAGTGATGTAGATACTCTATATTTTCTTTGTGAGAAACCTCTGAGGTTACTCCAGCTGCTGTAAGTGCCTAGTCAAGTGCATGCTAAATGGAGGATTGTACTCAATTATTAGTCTAATGAGGGCTCAAGAACATTTTGATATGAGACTGCCTTGAAAGAGGATGACGTATGGGCAGACATGCAAAAATGGTCAATAAATGAACCATGAGAGAGGAATAAGAAAGGCCATAGGAAAGTAACTCATACAAATATTGTAAACCAGTGAAAAACTTGTTATGTTGTTGGCACCAACTAATATATGATTTTCCAGTAGCAGGCTTTCTTATCTCCATTAGTATCTTCTGCACATCCTCTGTAAATAAGAGCCTAAAAAGAATTAAGACCTTAAAACCCATGTAGGCAAATGAAAATAATTGATATCAGAGTGTATCAAACACCACCATTCTTGTGTGAGTATGTCCAGTCAGTGAGGAATCTTGTAGTAGCTATCCCTGGCCACTTCTAAAAAAAGGGAGAACCACAGTTGCCTAGGCTAGAAGGCAGTCACCATAATGATCTTGGTAGATTTCTTCTGAATCTTCAGATATGCCCTGGATATTATTGTAAATGGTAGGAAAGCATTCATAAACATTCCTGTCCAAAGAAAAGAAAGGCATCTGTCTTCCAGACCTACTTGCATAGAGTCTTGGAACAGAATCTTGCCTGTTGACTGTTCAAAGAGGAGGCAAAAAGGTCTACTTGAGGAACTCCCCAGAGATGGATCAAATGTTGAAATACCCCCTGATGTAGTTTCCATTGTGAGGCTCTGCCCTGGTCCTGCTCGGCTTGTCTGAATTACAGTATCACTCAGACAGTCTGTAGGTTGCCTGTAAAGTGAGATTGTACTGTGAAGATATCCCCCAAGTTAACATAACTAGTCTGCAAAAGTGTGAATGACCTGGTTCCCTAGTGCTTGTTGATGTACCACATGACTGTGGTATTGTCTGAAACCACTTTGAAGAGGTCCTTGGAACCAAAGATGGCTCAGAGAGTTTAGTGCCTTGATCAGGGCAAGCACCCCCAAGATATTTATGTTCTTTTGCCTGTCCTTGGTGTCCCACATGCCATGCATTTTTATCCCTCTTAATCTTCTCCCCAAGAAAACTCTGAAGCATCTGTGGGGACTGACTGCTTTGGAGCAGGGATTGAGAATGGGGGAACTGAATTTGTCTCCACCAAAATATTTTGCTTCTGACAAACTCCAGTACTTCAACTGGGAAAGATAAAGGTTATTAATGCTGAGACAAAAGAAATTTCAGAGACCTCTCTATTTGTCTCATGTGGAGTCTTGCCAGGTGTATCATGAGAATAATAGATGCCATGAGACCCAAAATTCTGAGATATTCCTAGCAGTGACCAACGTCTGAGTGTTAAATCTTAAAACCAGATCTAAACAAGGATCTATTTTTTTTTCTTGTGGAAGAAATGCTCTTTGAATTGAGGTGTCTAGTTGACAGCTGAAGAACACAATCCTGTGTGAGGAAGTCAAGGAAAACTTTTGACTGTTACCTTGGAATCCCAGTTTGTGTAATAGACCTCTTACCCAAGAAAGAGATTCTACCACTTTGAAAAAAAACTCTGCAAAGATTAACAAGTTATCTAAATATGGAAAAATGTGGATACTCTGTAGCTTGCAATGAGCTATAACTGGAGTTACAGATTTTGTGAACACTCTTGGTGTTGTGGACAGTCCATAGTTTGAGGCAGAGAACTGCAAATGTGATCCAAAAACACACAAAACCTTTAGAAATGTCTGAAGTCTGGACTAATAGGGATATGATGATAAACATCTTATCAGTCTAATGTTAGCAGGGAACTTGAAAGAGGAAGAAGTAACAGATTGTGAAGAGACATAATTTGGAATTAGAGCATTAGTACAAACAGGTTTAAGAAAGAAAGATCCAGAAATGGTCTCCAAGCATTTCTTTCATTGGCATTAGAGGAATAATAATCTGCCATCTGTAACCTTGATGAATGATATTTAGAATCCATTTGCCAGAAGCAGTTTGTTGCCAAACAGAAAAATGGAGATTAAGATTTTTCTGGAAGAAAACAGGGGCCAGGGTGGGAATAGTCATTCAGAAAGAATGGACTGTCCTTGGTTTGGGGAGGTTAGAGACTTCTTTTTGGAACTCCCTTGCCATTCCATCTTAAATTTCGGTTTACCTGAATTCTGTTGAGGCCATTTATTCTGTTTTTTGCCAAAATAAAACAATTTAAAGAAAATACCTTGGATAATTTGGAGCCGAAAACCTTAAGAGATTCCCTGGATCAGTTTTGCCCCTTTCATCACACTTTTGATCACCTCTGCAGCAGAGGGGTGAAACACTAAATCTCTATCCAAGGGAGAATTTAAAATCTTATCATTATTATCACCGGAAAGTTCTGAGAATGTAGCCATTCAACCTCCTCCAAACAGTATCAGTGGCTATAGCCTTGGAAGACGTATACACAGAGTCATATAAACATTGGTGTCATATACACCTGTGCAAAAGAAGAAACTAAGTTTTTTAAAGAAGATTTTTCCTCACAAAAAGAGACTGCAGATAAAACATTCCTCAAACTTTCACAATTTGTCATAATTAATTTAACATATGAACTTGACAATTCAAAACTCTGAAAAGCAAACTGCAGAATAACAATAACATTTTTTTCCATACCTGTCAATAGCGTTCCCACCCTTATCAGAAAGCATAAACTTGGAATTAACTTACGCACTTAGCAGCAGTGGGATCAACTAAAGCTATAACTGCTGGGTCAGGTTTGAGAATAGTGCATACAAATTTAAAAGAAGAGGAATTTTATACATCCTATCTGCCTTTTTAGGGGCAGCTGGCTAACTAATAAGAAAATTGCAGGCAGTGACAGGCATATATCCTCTAAAGCTGACAGAAGAGGAGGAATGGGTGTAAGCTCTAGAAAATTGTTTCTGCAACAACTCATAGTATTTTCTAAGGGATTGAAAACCATAGTGTTCTCCCACTGAAAACACTGGCATATTCTAGCAATAGTCTCAAAGAAAAAGAAACCACCACAGGAAAAATCAGAAAATGAGCTCTCCTCTGAGTCTGAATCAGAAATCTGAAGGAAAAACCCTGACCAGAAACTACTGTACAAGAAAGATCAATTACCTAGATTTAACCCAGAGCCAGACCCAGTAAACTACTCATGTCTAAAGAAATATGAGGAGGAGTAGATACATACTTAATTTTCTGTTTCTTTTTGACAGGAAAAATTGGGCCAACCATGTTACTGATGGTAGCAGTTGCTTCTCCCAGGATGGGGACAGCATTCTGGTACAACAGGGGACAGCATTCTGGTACAACAGGGAAATCTTCCTTGTTCCCTCTTCCAGGACTGACAAGAGTAGCACTACCTTGCCCACTGAGGGGACTCCAACAACCGCAGAGGATGTAGCTAACCCCTGGTCCATAGTGGCTGTAGGTGCTGCACAACAGGTATCTGGGATAAAAGATGAGTGGTCTGAGATACAAACAATGGCCACAGCAGTGTCTCCCACCTGCAACTAAGGCAAATGGTGGCCGCCTGTTCAGAGGCGATCTGTGCCTGACGTATAAAGCCATGTCCAACCCGGAATTAATAGACATGCTGCACCTCAGAAACTCCAAATCCCATCGAGCTACGCGCTCGAGAGACTTGAACCTCAGCACTGAAATAAATAGGACATGCTGGAGGGACAGATTCATAACCCAGAGGCTCCCTTCACTCTGGAATAAAATCCCAGTCCAGGTTAGGCAGAGTCCCTCATTGACTCTCTTCAAGAGGAATCTTGATGAGTGGATGGGAGATCGTAGGTTTACCCCGGGTATCACTTCTTTGTCACTGTTAGACAGAGGCACAGTATACTAACCTCGAAAAAGGGCATAGCAAAATAAATTTAAAATGGGTGGCAAAAGCCAAACACATTCTGGCTAGGCTTATAAATGCCCTAGGGCAGATAGCCTAGTATGAACCTATGAACCTAAAAGCTGTTTGCTTAACCTTTCTTTTTGTGACAGGAAAAAGAACCGACTGTTGCAACAATAATCTGTTCTGTGGTCAAGCCAAAAATGGTGCCTCTTTCCTGGGGATAAGCAGCAAATGCCAGTAAAAGTACCAGTCCACAAAATATAATTTGTTTGTTTTCCTAACAGAAAAAAATGCATTAAAAAGCACTTTCAAACACCATGGCAGCCCCAGAAAGTAAGAATAATCACCATTTCTCCACAGAAAATATGTTTTTAGTTGCTTAGCACTACTTTCAAACTGACAGAAAAAACAAGTGCTCCATATAAATATGCATTACATTCTTGAGACAGTCCATTTAAATACAAAACTCCTAGCTTGAAAATTAACTTCCTGAAGTTGAAAGTAATAAAGCATCAATGCATTTAAGAAAATGGAAGCTTTTTCCCTGGAAGGGAACTTATCTGCCCATCAATGAAAAGCACAAGTTGACCGTCAATTCTCGAAATCATCAGAGCAGCATACTTGTTAGAGGCTATAAAGTTCTGAAGGGCTTTGCACCCAAACTTGTCTTTTAGTCACGCTAATGTTGAGGTGCTTGGCAGCTTGAGCATGTGGAAGGTGCTCTGAAGCTTTGGATGCTTGATGGCTATTATATCCTTGGTAGGATATAATCCACATAGCCAAGAATACTGTAGCAATCATCAATATGATGAACATCAACTATAAGGTGGCTATATGGAAATATGGAAACTAGCTATCTATATCAAACAAAGCTCCTCATTAGTACTCTTCAAGAAAAATCTTGATGATTGGATGGGAGATAGGAAATTCACCCCAGGGATCACTTCTGTGGCTCTGCTTGACAGTGGCACAGGAAAATAATTTTCTTAGGTGGTGAAAGCCAGGGTACATTTGGCTAGGCTTATATAGGCCCAAGGGCCAGTAGACTGGTACCTACCTATGAACCTTTGAACCTATGACCCCTTTCTATCAGTACTGCTGTGTAAACCAGAGAAACATTGAGAATGGTTAGTCTGTTGCTGCTCTCAAATGGAACTTACAAACTAAACAGATTCTGGAAGCTATAACTTGTAATAGTATAACAGTGTAAAATAAGCAAATTCAGTAGAATAAAATGATGCAGACTTACCACAATAACCTTTTTCCAGATGATGATCTACCTGACAACAACAGCTTCCCATGCTCTATCTAAAGGAACCCCATCCAATGTCTATAATTGGATGTTTTCTGAGCCTAGCTGAAGGCAGTAAACAAGAAGTGCAACCCTTACCATGACACATCAGCAATAGAAATGCAATATGCCCCTACTTCAGAAATGAAGGGTACTTATTCTGACAAATTGTTTCTCTTAATATCAGATTTAGTTACAGAAATATGAAAACAACATAATGTATCAATAATGAGTCCAACAAGTTAAAATCCAAGGCTCAGAAAATACAACTTTTTAGTAGACTTAGAATTTCATAGGTTCATAGGTAAGTACTAGGCTATCTGCCCAAAGGCATTTATAAGCCTAGCCAGAATGTGTTGGCTTTCGCCACCCCCTTAGATTAGTTCCCTGTGCCTCTGTCCAGCAGAGCCATTAGTTCCCTGCACCACTGTCCAGCAGAGCCACTGCAGTGATCCCCGGGGTAAATTTTCTGTTTCCCATCCACCCGTCAAGGCTTCTCTTGAAGAGTGTTAGTGAGGGGCTGTGCCTGATGTATATTGGAATCCTGTTCCAAAGCATGGGGAGTCTCTGGGACAGGACTCTATCCCTCCAGCATATCCTATTTATCATTGTGGTGATGTTTATATCTCTAGAGCATGTAGCTCTCCGGGATTTGTTTTTTTTTAGATGAAGCATGTCCATCAATTCTGGGTTGGACATGGCCTTGTATGTCAGGCAGAGATCACCTCTGAGTAAGCGGTATGCAACCAAGTACAGCTGATGTTTTTTGACTCGGGCTGCATAGGGCATTTGTTTGAGGCCAGTAATCTCTTGGTGAGGTACTTTTGTGGTCTCTCCAGCTGTTGCAGGTGTCTTGTAAGGTACATCTCAAATGGGGCGTTGCATTCTGTAATGGGTTTAATGAGTGATGAGTAGAGAGGCACAATAACCTCTTTTGTTCTAGATGCGAACCCTTTTGTGATTAGGTAGGCCACATAGAAGGATTTTCTAACCACCTTGGCAATATGATTATCAAAGGAGAGATTACTATCTACTTGGGTCCCCAGATCCCTTATTACATTTTCTGTATTTAGGGGACTACCACCTATGTGGTAGTTCGCGGGTAGTTTATTTTTTCCAAAGGGGATGACCATGCACTTTTTGGCATTTAGCTTGAGGCCATGATTTTGACACCAGGTATCCATCTCAGTTAGACCCTTCTGGAGGGTGCCTGTATCAGCCGGAGAATCAATTATGACCCCTAGTTTGCAGTCGTCTGCAAACTTGGTCAGCCATAGTCCTTCTATGCTTGCCTGTACCTCTGAGAAGGATATACTGAACAGGAGGGGTCCTAGGACTGAGACCTGGGGGACGCCACTTGTAACTGGTTTAGAGTTGGACATAGAGCCTACAACTCTCACCATGTGGGTTCTAACCATGAGCCAGCTGGCAACCTATCTCATGACAGAGGGGTTTATGTTCAAGCTGGTGAGCTTGTCTATAATACTAGAATGGGGAATGGTGTCAAAAGCCTTTGCGAGGTCTAGGTAGACCGTGTGGACCTCCTTTCCCTCATCTAATGCCTTGGTAACTGTCTCAAAGAAGTCCACCAGGTTTAGGAGGCACGATCTGCCCTTAACAAAGCCAAACTGGGTTGGGTCCAAGGTTTGGAGGTTCCCAATGTCTCTGTTAATGAGTTCCATGATAATGTGCTCCATAGCCTTGCAGACCAGGCTAGTCAGGCTTATAGGGCGATAGTTCCCAGGGTCCGTTGTGGTTCCAACTTTGTGGAGTGGGATAACTGTTGCTGTGCGCCACTCTGTGGGTATGTAGCCTGTAGAGAGGCTGAGTTTGAACAACATGTTTAGGTGAGGGGTTAGTTCATTTTGGAGCTCTTGTAAGACATAGCCTGGGACACCGTCCGGTCTCATTAAAGCTGTGTTTTTGGCTTTGGATAGGGCTGTTTTAACCTGTGTGTCAGTGATAGATGGGGCCCTACATTCTTCTCATTTGGTTATGGGCCCTTTAGGGGGTGAGAGGGGGTGAAGTTTGCACTAAACCTGTCTGCCAGAATGTTGGCAATATCAGTCGGTTCAGTGTATTTTGTGCCATTCTGCACTAACTCAGAGCAGATCTGAGAGTTTCCACTTAGGTTCTTGACATAGCTAAAGAATGCTTTGTGATTATCTTTGGAGTCACTGGCAATGTTTCTTTTGAAACTAGCCTTGGATGATTTAATGAGGGATCATAGTTCATTTCATTTAAAACACTTGTGAAAAAAAAAAAAATAACAGGAACCCAGTTCTGGAATATTTTTATCTGTTAACTACATATAGGTTCATAGATTCATAGGTACATACTAGGCTATCTGCCCTAGGGAATTTATAAGCCTAGCCAAAATGTGTTTGGCTTTCGCCACCCATTTTAAATTAATTTTGCTATGCCCTTTTTTTGAGGTTAGTATACTGTGCCTCTGTCTAACAGTGACACAGAAGTCATACCCGGGCTAAACGTACGATCTCCCATCCACTCATCAAGATTCCTCTTGAAGAGAGTCAATGAGGGACTCTGCCTAACCTGGACTGGGATTTTATTCCAGAGTGAAGGGAGCCTCTTGGTTATGAATCTGTCCCTCCAGCATGTCCTATTTATTTCAGTGCTGAGGTTCAAGTCTCTTGAGCATGTAGCTCGATAGGATTTTGATTTTCTGAGGTGCAGCATGTCCATTAATTCCAGGTTGGACATGGCTTTATATGTCAGGCACAGATCGCCTCTGAACAGGTGGTATGCCACTGAGTAGAGCTGGAGTTTCTTTAACCGGGCAGCATATGGCATCTGTTTGAGCCCTTTGATCCTCTTGGTGAGGTACTTTTGGGGTCTTTCCAGTTGCTGCAGGTGTCTGGTAAGGTACATCCCAAAAGGGGCATTGTACTCAATTATGGGCCTGATGAGGGATGAGTAAAGAGGCACGATGACCTCCCTGATCTAGATGTGAATCCCTTCATGATTAGGTGGGCTATATAAAATGTTTTTCTAACCACTTTGGCCACGTGGTTGCCAAATGAGAGATTGCTATCAACTTGGGTCCCCAGGTCCCTAATTACTTCTTCTGTACTTAATGGATTGCCACCTATGTGGTAATTTGTGGGCACTTTGTTTTTGCCAAAGGGGATGACTATACACTTTTTGGCATTTAGCTTGAGGCCATGGCTCTGGCACCAGTTGTCTGTTTCTATGAGGCCCTTTTGGAGGATGCTTGTATCGGCTGGAGAGTTGATTATGGCACCCAGTTTGCAGTCATCTGCGAACTTGGTTGGCCACAGTCCTTCCGTGTTGGCCTGTACCTCCGAGAAATATATACTGAACAAGAGAGGTCCCAGGACTGAGCCTTGTGGGATGCCACTTGTAACTGGTTTGGAGTCTGACATGGCTCCAGCAATTCTAACCATGTGGGTTCTGTCCTTGAGCCAGTTTGCAACCCATCTAGTGACATAGGGGTTTATATTTAAGCTGGTGAGCTTATCTATAATGCCTGAGTGGGGTATTGTATCGAAGGCTTTTGTGAGGTCCAGGTAGGCTGTGTGGACCACCTTCCCCTCGTCAATGGCCTTGGTGACTGTTTCAAAGAAATCAGCCAGGTTTAAGAGGCAGGATCTGCCCTTAACAAAGCTGAACTGGGTAGGATCCAGTGTCTGTAGGTCCCCAATATCTTTATTTATGAGGTCGATGATTATCCTTTCCATAGCTTTGCAGACCAAGCTAGTCAGGCTTATGGGGCAATAGTTTCCAGGATCTGATGAGGCACCACCTTTGTGGAGAGGGACCACAGTTGCTGTACGGCACTCTTTGGGTACATATCCTGTAGTAAGGCTGAGATTGAACAGTAGTTTTATGTTTGGGTTTAGCTCTTCTTGGAGTTCATGTAGGACGCAGCCCGGGACACCGTCTGGTCCCATTGATGCTGTGTTTTTGATTTGGAGAGGGCGGCTCTTACCTTGCCCTTTTGGTGGGGAGGGGGGGAGAAGTTTGCGCTGAACCTGTCAGCTAGGATGTTGGCAATGTCTGTGGGTTCGGTGTATTTTTTGTCATTTTGGACTAATTCTGAGCATATCTGGGAATTGCCACCCAGGTTCCTAACATAACTAAAGAAAGCCTTGTGATTATCCTTAGTGTCCTGTGCAATTTTTCTCTCAAAGCTGGCCTTAGACGATTTTATGAGTGCCCGTAGTTTTTTGCCAATACTGATCAGAGATGCCTTCCCTTTTTGGAATTTTGCTCTATCATTTAGTAGCTTCCTCCTTCTATTGTATAGCTTGTTTATGGCTGGGGTCCACCAGACAGGACGTCTGCCTTTGGAGGATTAGGTCTTGGTTTTATTTGGGATCGCATGATCCATGCATTCCTGAAGGTGTTCATAGAATGTGTTTATAAAGGATTCTGCGGTCTGGGCCGTATTTTCCACAGGCCCGGGGGCTTTGAAGGATTTCACCTCAGTTTTGAGGAGTGTGAAATTTGCTTTAGAGAAGTTTTTCACTGTGGTTTTCTGGGCAGGGGGTGGTATCGGGATGTGAACATCCAGTGAGATTAGTTTATGGTCTGATCTTACCAGTGAGGGATACACTTCTGGTCTGGAGCATAGAGTCCCCATGTTGATGATGATCAGGTCCAGTATGTTTTCCCCTCTTGTGGGAGTGGTAACAAGTTGTTCCATAGCATTTGAGTTTATAAATTCTAGGAACCTTTGGGCTAGGGTGTTGGAGCTAGAGTAATGCTCCCAGTCTATGTTTGGGTAGTTGAAGTCGCCCAATATAATGGTGTTTGGAGAGACCTTCATATTTTCCAGTGTTCTCATGAAGGCCGAGTGGGGTTCCTGGGTTAGGGAGGGTGGTGTGTAGCAGGCTATAAACTGGAAGGCAGTTTTACCCACTGTTAGTTGCACATGGATAGTCTCTGATGCCTCGTGCTGTGCCACCAACCTGGAGGTGTGGGTATCTTTGACGAATATTGATACTCCCCCTCCTTTTGTGGGTCGGTCCAAGTTTTGGGGTCAAAAAGCATGGTATGAGGTATAACCTGGTAGTGCTGGGGTGCTCTCGGGAGCCTTGAACCAGGTTTCTGTTACTGCACAGATATCGATTTTCTCCATGCTATGGAGAGTTTCGAGTGCGTGCATCTTGAGGTTTAGACTTCTGGCGTTGAGTAGCATTACTCTTAGTTTCTTATCCCTTGTGATACCTATGGAGATGGGTTTGTCTTTTGAGCCTTGCCTAAAAAAGGCACTATGGGGGTAGCAAGAGCCTTTGCCAATATCCGAAAGCCCAGGGGTGACAGGTGCAGGCCGTCCCTAGCGAAGCATCGTGGCTTGTCGAGCATGTCATCCCAGGCTGACAGGCATTGGATCCCCTTTGAATGACACCAATAATTAAGCCAATTGTTGAAATTGATCATCTTGTCTTCATATTGTGGCATCATTCTTGGTGAGGGTAAGATGCTACTCAAGGTCAGGGTCATACCGGCCTGGGCCACATGCTCAGAGAGCACCTCTATGTCTCTTTTCATGTAGTCCAGGGAGGTATGTCTCAGGTCATTCACACCAGCATGGACAATGACTGAGTCATATTTGTACTTGCCTTGGAGTGACCTGAGTGCTTGTGTTATGTGGTGGATCCTAGCGCCCGACAGGCAGCTCACCATGACCTACTCCTTGTTCAGCCTGGTGAGCGGGACTTCAGTGTGCCTGATGATAGAGTCACCTATTACAAGTGTATCAGGTGTGTTGTTTAGCCTTAAGGGCTGTGACTGTTCGGCACACTGGCTTTGTGAGCTATGTGTTGCACGTGTTTTGTTTTGGGGTAGCGGTTGCTTGGGTGTCTGCTTTGGAGGTCTCTGCTGCTTAGGCAGATTTTTATTTAGAGCCTCGAGTATGTTTTGTGTGTTTATGTGTTTGGTCTGCTGTTGTGGTAGGTCTATGTGAGACTGGAATTGTACTGAGTGTGGTTTCCTTCTCCTCCTGACTGGTTTCGCCAGTACTGAGTTGAGAGAGCTTAGCCTCCAGTTTGGCTATATGGATGCATCTCTCACATGTGTTGGAATTTATTGGGAGGAGGAGAGGGTTGTCTGTGTACATGAGGCAGTTGTAACATTGCCTCAAGATTCCCAGATTCACCAGCTGGACTGGAGAGAAGATTGACAACTGACCTTTGGACATGCTAGAATAGTATTGGGAATTCCTTTATAATTGAAAAAAAAAGGGCCAATGGGGAACAAGGTACTCGAGAGGACTTTGTGAGAGTGTAGTGCTTTTAATTTTTTAGTGCTGACTTATATAATTGCTTTAGTGAGCAAGTGCCTTTAGTGAGCAAGTGCCAGGTAACTTAAATGCAATGTGTTACAGGTAACTTAAATGCAAAAACGACAAACAGTAACTTTCTTTTAAGTGAAACAAATGAGTACAGTAAGCAATGCAGATATCACTAGGGATCCATATGAGAAATGATCTAAAGCAAATCAATTTCAGACATGCTTCTATGAATCCATCTAGATATCTGTCCAGTGATATATGTATATAGGATGGCAGAAGGATACATACGGGAGAGTTGCTGCCTCCCAACACTTGTTTCCTTAGTTTGGTTCTTAATGGGGTAATTTCTGTGCATAATATGAACATCCTGTATGTGTCTATGTGGGTTTTCTTTCAGTGCCCCAGTTACTTCCTACATTCCAAAGACATTTCTTAGGTAAGCCGATGACCTTTCAGACTATCTGTAGGTGAGCATGTTGTATGAAAGTGGGTGAATGTGTGCATCTCATGATAGACAGATGCCCCATTCATGATAAAAATTTTCTGACGTGCCCAGTGAGTGTCAGGATAAGTTCTATATCCCCCATGCCAAAATGAATGAAGAAACATAATTCAGGTCATTACTTTGTAATATGGATTTAACAAAATGTTATATATCACAGTGTTTATATATATATATATATATATATATATATATATATATA
>NC_056739.1:1855764516-1855782016 GCF_019279795.1 Protopterus annectens | reverse complement strand
TCAGGGTTTAGTGCAGGCTCTTGACAATTCTTATTTGACAGTTTCAGGTAAAAGAAAAGCGGGTTCTTTGTCTTCTGAACAGATTCAAGACCTTGAACCTCTAAATGAATGCAAAGAAGCCAATTATGTGTAATCTCTACAGATTTCTGATTCAGATTCTGAGAAAAGTGCGGCTTTCGACTTCATCAATCCAAAATCTCTGGACCAGTAAGTCTGCACCCCAATTAGTGGTGATAAAATTCTGGACTTGGTCCTTGCTAGTATGGGGCAGCTTTGCTCCCAACTAAATGTAACTTCCTCCTTGGTCAAATCAGACCACAAATTTGTCACATTTACCTTTAGATCTGAATCAGAAGAATATTTCAATACCTCCATGTTCAGAGATTATGCCAATGATAATCTATTAAAACCTGAGTGATGACCTGGTGAAATTCAAAAGCTCTTTCCATCTTGACAATACCCCTGCTTATGCAGAATCATTTACAGCCAAATACTATGCACATGTAAATAGCTGCATAGATGTATGTCCCCCTCAAATGTAAATAAAACACCAGATTTAAAAACAAACCACTGTATAACCCTAATATAAACAGGCTCTTTCATAAAAGAAGAAAATTTTATTGCATGCAAAACTAAATTTAACACTCAAGATGCCAATAACCCTACTGTTAAACTTAACAAGGAACTGTACACCCTGAAAAAAACAACCAATACCAGATATGAGGTAAAAAAATAACCACAAAGCTTTCTTTAACTATATTAGAAATTTCTGAAACAATGTCCAGCACTACACTGAGCTAATGTTGTTGTTGCTGTTGTTTGTCTTTTCGGCTTTTTCTGGTTAGGGGTCGCCACAGCGGAACTCTGGTCCGCTAATGATTGGCAGTTGATTTTTATGGTGCCGAGTTGTTAGCCTGCCTCCCAAACTTCAGCGAAGGCATGCTCATTCACACATGTCTTTCGTAGGCCACTCGACCGCGGGGAGGACATGCCGACTCCACTGAGCTAATAATAAAGGATATTATAGGATTATAGGATCATAGGAGATTACTAGGCTATTGATCTGGAGGTTATTTTAAGTCTATCTGTTTCAACCTAATGTAATACCGTAGAGGTAGTAGTCAATACCTAAGATTGCATTTAGTGATGACTGCCCATGTCCAGGAGGGTTGTGGGTACTATCCCCATTAAGAATTTATGGTGCCCCATCAACTCATTTAGGTTTCTCTTGAATAGTGTCATAGAGGTGCTCTGTTTCACATAAATTGGTTGCTTATTCCAAAGACGTGGGCATCGCAAATCTGTCCCTCCAGCATGTCCTATTTAAGTTGCAGGCCATATTTAAGTCCCTGGAATGGGTAGCCCTAGACTCATTTGATTTTCATGTATGCAGTAAGTTCATTAGGTTTGGGTCTTGGGTTGTTCTATAGGCCAGGCATAAATCTTCCCTAAGAAGTTTATATGATATGGAGTATAGTGACAGGCATTTTAGTCGGTCCATCTATGATACATGCTAGAGGCCCTTGATCTTCTTTGTTAGAAACTTCTAAGGTCTCTCTAATTGCTGTAGATGCTTAGTATGGCACATACTGAGTAGGGTGTTGTACTCAATTATGGGTTGGGTAAGTGTCGTGTATGGGGGGGTTATAACTTCTTTTGCTCTAGAGGTGATGCCTTTACTAATCAAGTGAGCTAAGTCCAAAGTTTTTCTTAAAACGGTAGATATTTGTTTACTGAAGTTAAGGTTGCAGTCAACCTGTGATCCCAGGTCCCTTACCACTTCATGGGTACTTACAGCATTGTTATTAATTTAATAGTGTGAAGGGACATTGTTTGTGCTGAAGGGAATGATGATGCATCTCTTTACATTCAGTTTGAGACTGTGACTAATGCCTCTCAACTGTACAGGTTTTCGCAGAATGTCAGATTTTTGCCTCATATTTTCGGTATGTTACTGCTAAAATCTGTCCCTTTCTGGCAAATAGTGGAGGATTGAAGTCATTAAATAATGACAGACATTTCAGTTTAAGACTCCACATCCTTCGGAAAATTCATGCTAATTCAAAACCTATTATTCTATCAACTTTCTAAGTTTGTAAGGGCAATATGTAAAATCTGTCCCTATTTGTCCTCCTATCATTTTAGGCTTTGTGCAGATTTTTTCCTCTAAGAGGTTGAGAGGTATATAATACACCAGTTGTTGTTCTGTGTGAGATCATCCTGGAGTATACCAACATCATCTGGGGAGTCAATGATTGCACCTAGTTTGCAGCCATCTGGATACTTGGTCAACCACAACCCTTTAATTTTGACCTGAACTTCTGAGAATTATATACCAAACAGTAGGGGGCCCAGCACTGACCCCTGTGCCACCCCAATGGTAACAGGTCTGCTTGTTGATGTGGAGTCACCCACTTTGATAGTGTGTGTCTGGTTAGTGAGACAGTTGGGAACCCATCTTACTATGAAGGGGTTTACATTCAGTTTGTTAAGCCTATCGGTAATGCCTGAATGTGGGATTGTGCCAAAAGCCTTTGCCGAGTTGAGGTATGCTGTGCGCACAGATTTGCCCTCATCAATGGCCTTAATCACTCTTTCAAAGAAATCCATCAGATTTAGCAGGCAGGATCTGCCCTTCATGAGGCCAAATTGGGTAGGGTCCAGGGTTTGGAGGTCACCTATGTCTTTATTTATGATGTCCATAATGATATGCTCCATGGCCTTACAGATGAGGCTGGTCAGGCTTATTGGTCTGTAATTCCCCAGGTCTGTTGCTAGGCTACCTTTGTGGAGAGGGAATAAATGTAGCTGTTCTCCATTTCATAGGAAGAACTCTGTGGTTAGGCTATGATGGAAAAAGAGTAATTGATGCTAGTTCTTGTTTTAGCCTGTTTAGAAGACATCCTGGGATGTCATCTGGTCCCATAGAGGCCATGTTCTTTGCCTTGGACAGGGCTTTGACGACCTACTCTTCAGATATGTAAGAGGGGAGTTTGGGGGAGGGTTTTTTGTAAGTTAGGAGGGGATAAGGGAGTAAAATCTTTGCCAAACCTATCCACTAGCAGGTTCACTATCTCTGTGGGGTCAGTGTGTGCGATAGCATTGGCCACCAGTTCTGCACATGCCTGGGTCCTACCCTTTAGGTTACATACATAGCTGTAAAAGGCCTTATGGTTATCCTTGGCAGTATTTGCTAGGTTTCTCTCAAAGGAGCTCTTGGATGATTTGACAAGTTGTCTTATTTGCCTGTTAAGGCTGAGGAGGATGTTTTTCCATTGTTGGGTCCTTGTCTTTGTTTTCTTGGACATCAGCTTTTTGCATTTATTGTAGAGTTGGCTGATGCTGGAAGTCCATCATGGCAGCTTGATTTTACTTGGGACTCTGGCTTTGATTCTATCTGGTACAGCTGAGTGTATACACTTATGCAAGTGATTGTACAGGGCTTTAGTGTATGCTTCGGCATAGTTACCAATTTCAGCTTGGGGTGGGGCTTGAAATCCATTTATTCCTTCACCTGTGAGAGTATATTTTGCCTTAGTGAAGGTTTTTAGTCTGATTTCACCCTTAGTGAGTTCTGGTGTTAGTGTTATTTTCAAGGTGACTGATTCATTGTCAGTTTAACTAATGAGGGTCCAACAATTGCAGCAGTGGACCTGTTTGACATGTTGGTAAGCACTAGATCTAGAATGTTTGTTCCTCTTAGACAATATGCTCCAGGGCATGTGAATTCACAAAGTCAAGGAACTTTTGTGCTAACGAGTTTGGGCTAGCGTAGGCTTCTCAGTTGATGGTGAGATAATTGAAATCCCCCATAACCAGTGTGTTTGGTAAAATATGGATTGTCTTCAGTTTGGATAAGTAGGCTTTGTGGGTGTCATAACTCAAAGAAGGGGATCTATAACTGGTTAGGACTTGAATGTGGGTCTTACTCACTGTAACCTGTACCTGGAGTAACTCTATGGAGTTGTCCATTCTGACTAGACACAAAGTGACTTTATCTCTAATATAGATTGAAGCACCACCTCTTTTGGTTTTCACATGTTCCTTTTGTGGTCTAAAGGTATGGAAGGTATTGTAGCCTTCAAGGGCTGGGTAGTCCTTGAGGCCTTAAACCAGGTTTCTGTAACTGCACAGACATCTACATCTTCTAGTGATACAAGTGCTTCCAGGGAGTTCAGTTTCTGGTTTAAGCTCCTAACATTTAGCAGCATGACCCTTATTTTGTTCTGATTAGTTCATTTCATGTTGGTAATGTTGATTTTGAGACTTTGCCTAAAAAAGGCACTATGGGGGAGGCGAGAGCCTTCACCAGCAGCCGAAAGTCTAGGGGCGCCAAGTGCAAACTGTCTCTGGCAAAGAAGCGAGGTTTGTCAACCATGGCTTCCAAGTAAACAGGAACTGGATCCCCCTTGGATTACGCCAAAAATTAAGCCAATTACTGAAATCAGTCATGTTTTTGTTTATACTGTGGCATCATTCTAGGTGAGACAAATATGCTGCTTAAGGCCAGGGACATACATGCCTGGGACACATACTCCAAGAGCTCGACCATGTCTCTCTTCATATAGCCCAGTGAGGTACATCCCAGGTCATTCACACCAACATGAACTATAACAGAGTCATAACAGTACTTGTTGCTGAGAAACCTGAGTGCATGCATGATTTGGCAAATCCTGGCACCAGTCAGGAAGCTGACTGTGACATTCTCCTTGTCCATCTTGGTGGGTGGGACATCCAGGTGTCTCAATATTGAGTCTTCTATAGCAAAAACAATTGTTTTTTGAGTGTTGAGTGGGTGAGACCCTGGTGCTGCTATATGTCATGGGTTCTGTGGAGACTGTGTTAGCTGTAGCAGACTTATGTTTTGGAGGTCTCTGGTGTTTCTGTAAGTTTTTTGAGAGAACCTCTGTGTATGTGGATTTACGTCTTTGGTGCGTACTATCTGTATGGGTAGTTGTATGTGCATGAGTAATGGTGCTATGTGAATATGTAGTGGTGGGTGAGTTGACAATCTTCTCCATGTTACTGTTTTGAGTGAGCGAGAGCATGGATTTAAGATTCTGGAGGTAAATACATCTCTCGCACTCTGTACTAGACTACATTATTACTAGAGGATTGTCTGTGTACACGAGGCAATTGCTACACTGCTTCAAGAGACCCAAGTCAACAAGGTTGGCAGGAGAAACAAGGGTCATCCAACTGTCCATAATGCTAGGTTGAAGACTGTTGTCACTAGGGGTGGCTTTTCAGAAACGGTCACAGAGGAGCTCCGCGAATGGATATTTCTGCCTGGGTTTTAAGGGAAAATTTGTTGAATTTAACTGTCCGGCTTTGGCACAGAATTGCATGGCAGTGAGTGGTGCGGCTCAATGTGCAAACAAGCAGAAACCTACTCAAATTCAGGGCCTAAATACATAAAGTTAAAACTTATAAAAACTGTAACAAAATTCAAAAGGACTAGTAAGGATGCCTATTCCAAGTCCTAGACCAGCCTTACTTTACCAGTCAGGTGCCAATCAAACATAATTCTCTCACAAAAGTGCAGATAGACACTTCCAATCCAAAATGGCCTGGAAAGCATGCTCAGAACAAACAAACTACTACAAACAGTTCCAGAAGCAGCAGGCCTGACATACCTCTCAACTGTACAGATTTTCACAGAATGTCCAGATTTTTGACTCATATTTTTGGCCCATTTCTCATAAAATTGTGGTTTTCTGGCATATTAGTATCAAATAATTAAAGACTGAATTTAGAAAATAATGACAAACAGTTGAGTTTCAGACTTCATACCCTTCAGAAAATGCATGCTAATGCAATACCTGTTATTTTATCAACTTTCTAAGTTTGTAAGAATGATATTTAAAAACTGTCCCTATTGTTGGGTCTTTGTCCCACTTTTATTTATGCCTTTGTCCAGATTTCTTGCTGTAAGTGGCTGAGAGGAATGGGCCTGGATCTGAGCTATGCTACAGCTACTAACTACCCTAGTTTCAGTGGGAAACACTACAGAATATTTAACACAGCAGAAAAATAGCAGTGAGACACTGAAAAAATGTTTAAAACAACAGAAAATCAACCAGGAGGCTCTAAAGAATGCTTTAAACAGTTAACAGATCAGTTAAGTACTGTTTGGTGGGAAAACCAGAGCAGGCAGAACAGATAGCTTTAAAAGAGTGAAAAATACCAGTAAATACTTAACAGTACAAACAACATGAAAGCTTCCTAAACAGTGCAAATAGCAATAATATTTGCTGTACAGGCACAGTGTAGCAGGCAATTGCAGTATAACAGTGTAGTTTAGTACACAGTAAATAAATAAAGTACAAAAGTAGGTGGCAGGCAAGAAAAAAGAGCAGTAAATAGTATGAATAAATAAAAAACAGGCAGACTTAGAGGACATAATCTATTAGCAGACAAATTTAGTCCATATTTTACCCCCCTCTATCTTCTTATATTCTCAGATCCCATACCTGCTTCTACACCCATTCAAATCTTCAATCCATAATGCACTTTCCAAGGCCAAGAATGCTATTGCTATGAGGCTGGGTAACATACCAAGTTGCCCTCTGGTCAGCCTAAAACATGACTGGTCAAACCCTGCAAAGGTTATTCAATATCATCCTCCAAACAGGTTTCATGACAGATGAATAGATGATAGAAACAGTCACCCCCTGCACAAAGGTGAGGCATCAATAGACCCAGTGATTACAGGACCACAAGCTTGACCATCCTCATCTGTAAGCCTATGGAAAGGATCATTGTGGAATTAATAAATAAGTACACAGGAAACTTAAAAAGTCTCAACCCAAGCCAGTCTGGATTCATGAAGGGCAGATCCTGCATCCTTAACATGGTCACCTTTTTCAAGTAGGTTACTGAAACAATGGATGAGGACAAATCACATGTCTAGACCTTGCAAAGGCATTCAACATCATCCCAAACTCAAGTATCATAGACAAACTTTCCCAGATTAATCTGAACCCCTGTGTAGCTCACTGGATAGCAAACTGGCTCACAAATAGAACTGTGGAAATAAGGTTAAGGGGCAATACCCCTCCAAATGACCTATAACGAGCAGTGTATCCCAGGGTTCAGTCCATCAGCCACTCCTCTTTGGCAGTACTTAGAGGTCAAAGCCAGTGTTAATGGTTTATGGCTGATCAAGTCTGCAGATGACTGTAAATTTGGTGCCACCATGAACTCCCGAGAGAACACCAAAATCCTCCATGACAGCATATCACAAAGAAATAGCTGGTGTCAAAAACCATGGACTAAAACTAAATGCCAAGAAATGTATAACTGTAACTTTTGGCAAGCATGACTTATTGACAACACACCATTGAAAGTTGATCCCACAACCAGGGATCTGGGAACCTATGTTGAAAACAAAGTGTTCTTTGATCACCATGTATTTACGGTTGTAAGGAAGTCCTTTTTCACCACACATCTCATATCTAAAGGCATGATATTTATTTATTTATTTTATTTAGTTAACATTTGTTTACAGGGAAATTTCAACTGGGTCAGGAACCCATTTTCATCCGAGGTCCGGGAAGAAAAGCTCGAAATGATACATGAAAGTTAAGACAATTTACATGAACAAGATAAAAAACAGGTATTAAAGTACACATTAATAATAACTGAATACTAAATAAGTACAGAGAGGTAGATGCAATAATAAATACAAAATAAGTACAAAGAGGTAGGTAAAATAATAAAACATGTACTGAATTAAAGTGAAGTGGTAGACTGCAAACTCATTATATATATATATATATATATATATATATATATATATATATATATACACACACACACACACACACACACACACACACACACACACACACACACACACACACACACACACACACACACACACACACACACACACACACACACACACACACACACACACACACACACACACACACACACACACACACACACACACACACACACACACACACACACACACACACACACACACACACACACACACACACACACACACACACACACACACACACACACACACACACACACACACACACACACACACACACACACACACACACACACACACACACACATCAGGTAGGTGTAAGGTAAAGAATGGGAATCAGAACATAAGATGCAAGTAGATGCTTAGAAGGATGGGAAAGTTAAGGGTGTAGAAATACGGAAAGTCTGTTAGTGGTTAGTAGATGAAATTCCTGTTTTAGGTATAGAAAGGAAAACCCTTAGAGAGTGAATGGAGTTCACCTGTTAGGGAAAGAGCAGGGGCAGGTCTGATGACATCGAAAATGTTTTTTGGGTGGGTTTGAAGTTGTTAAAGCTCTCAGTGGTAGTAATGTCTGTTGGCAGATTTCCAGTGCTTGGCCGTGGCATGTGAGTATAGGCACTGTCCAGCTCTTTTGTTTGGAATGTAGACTGTTAGGGGTTGTTTGTTTTCAGAGTGGAGGGCTCTTGTAGGTATGTAGGGTTTTCAGACAGACATGAGGTCTGGGCAGCTATCAGGTGTATATATCATTTTATGTGCAGAAGGCAGCTGTACTAGGCTTAGGTTTTGTGTGAAGTTGAGCCAATTTAGTTCTTTCAGAGCTAGGCAGTGGTGGGAACTGTAGGGGTAACCTGTGAGAAATTTGGCAATTTTATGGTAGCAGGACTGGAGCTTGTTTTAGAGAAGATTGTAAATTGATGTATAAGGGGGCTGCATATAAGAATGATGGAAGCAAATAGGTGTTGGTGAGGGTTTTTCTGGTAAAACTATCCAAGAAAGTTTTTTTGTCTGTAGAGTGTTCCTAGTTTGATGTGGGTTTTTTTAATGCTGTCACAGATGTTGTGTTCAAAAGTTAGTTTGTTATCTATGGTTACACCTAGAAGTTTAGCTGTGGGAACTGTTTCAATTTCTGTGCTTTCCTGTGAGAATATTTTAAAGTCAGATGAGATTGATTTTGTCGAGAAAAGCAGGAGTTTTGTTTTTTTAGGATTTAAAAGTAGCTGGCCTTCTCTCAGCCATGTGCCTATTGAGGTGGAGGCGGCTTGGGTGAATTGCTGGAGTTGTTGTATGTTACTGGAGGAGGAATTTATGGTAGTGTCATCTGCGTATTGGATAATGGAGCTAAGGCATGTTGAGGTATGAAGGTCGTTGGTTGTTGGTGCAAACATTGAAGAGAAGGGTCCATGATATCCAGGTCCAGGTCAAGAGATGTAATCATTCCCCTGTACTTGGCTCTCATCAGGTTATCGTTGAGTATAATACCCCATTCAGTATGTACTTGTACAAACACTTGTTACAGCTGCAGTGATCACGACACTTTCAAACTAAAAAAAAATAAAAATTAAAAAAATCAAGGGCCTGAATCACAAAAACTATGCAGTGCCTCAGAAGGCCCTATCTTATCAGCCTATTACACATTTGCAAGTCCAGTGACAGTGTAAATAACCAGACAAGGGATCCCAGTCTCTTTTGCAAGATAAATAGATATAAATAGAACATGTTGGAGGGATAGGTGTGTAACCTTGGTTAAATATACTACCTCTCCCATATAGCTCTTCCAGGTCATGCTATCTTATTTGATCTCTCTTCTAGCTTTCTGTCTCCTCCCTCTAATTACTAGCATGAATTGACACCGAAAGTCCTGCCTCCCCCCTGTCCTCACTTTCTTACATATCTTGCTCCTTACCACTATTGGGTCTAAGCACCGATCTTTTTATTCCTTACATTAGGTAATACTCTACAGGGAATATGTTTATTCCATATGTGAGATTACTGCGTGTATGATATAAGTTACTAACGCTCTATGGTCTAAATAATACCACTGTCTTATATAGTCTAGAAACCTATATGGTGTTACTTTTTCTCTGCCTATGTTAAAATACTGTAGTTACTTGGAATGTTACTGTTTTAAATATGGTTATGTTACTGTTATGTAAGGTTATTTGTAAATTTCTTTTCTCCCTGGGCCTCCACTGAAAATGGGTCCTTGGCCCAGATGGATCTTCCTGGCAAACAAATGTAAAATAAAAATAAATAAATAATGTTTGGCAGAACTGACAGTTTATTATGATGCAATTATATACAGTTATATTATTATTATTATTATTATTATTATTGAATTGTACATTAATTGTTAAACACCTTTATGCTCATTCCTTTCGGATGATAATTCAAAACTGGGAATTTCATATCAGAGAGGTATTTGCCTTTGTCATTTTGAAAAATCTGACAATATTTCATGAAAACCTAAATGAACGTGTAGCTCTTCTGAACTTGTTTGTGTTTACCTGCATCTGTTCCAGGGCACATTTCTTTATTTGTGTTCACTAATGGGTTGTTAATGTTACCAGTTGTTTGCTATTTTCTTCTAAGCTGTTAGAAACTTTTTGTCTAAGTTTATTTGTCACAGTCATGGGACTTCTGATACCACATCTCACAGCAGTGAAGATGATAATGACAAGATGTCAAGCTGCACAATATAAACACAGGACACGTTTAAGTAAATGTACTGCAACTGCCTTGTATCCGCGGTGGTGCAGTGGTAGCATTGTTGCCTCACAGCAAGAGGTTCTCCCGTTCGATTCTCGGCTGGAGTGCGGGGAGTGCCTTCTGTGTGGAGTCTGCATGTCCTCCCCGCGGTTATGTGGGTGTTTGAAAGACATGCGTAAATGAGCGTGCCTTCGTTGAAGGTTGAATGTTGAGCTGGCACCTCGGTGTTTGTGAAAATCTACTGCCAATCATTAACGGACTGGAGTTCCACTGTGGTGACCCCTAACTGGAAAAAGACAAACAACAACTGCAAATGCCTTGTATAGCATTACTCTTCCCCTTAGCAAGGAAAGTCATAGGTCTGTGTTTTCCTAGAGCACTGAAGTCCTAAGGCTTGCATTCAAGAATAGTCAGACCACATCTGTGTACTCAGAGGCAATCACATTATAAAATTAAGTGGAGAATATTTACACACAGCTACCAGGCTGTATTCTGACAGAGACAGCTGTGCTGGGTGTGTTACACATTCCTTATTTTCAAGCAAGGACAGCCGGGTAGCTGCCTTTAGGGATAGCCGTGAATTAAAACATTTCTTTTTATAGTGTACAGCTGCAGCGGCTGTGCTTTTCAGCTGTACCGCTCTACGACAAAATGCTGCTGCAGCCTTTTGGTTTCAGTGATGTAGCTCACAGGGATATGTCTCGCGAGCTACATGCCAGAATCCACTTGATTACATGTCTATAGCTCTTTTGATTTCTTGGCTATCCCTGCCACATTTAGGTGAAACACCTTTAGTGCCATATGCAGGATCAAAAATCTTTGAGCATGCATTTAGTGAGTGGGATCTATGAGCCAAACATTGCAGACAAGGCAGGACTGATGATATTCTGAAGATAACAATCTATGTAGATAAACATTTAGACAATATACTTCTAATAGAGGGGAGAGTTTGGTCTGATGAAAGCAAAGCATGCACTTCTCTATAAGACTGAAGAGACCAAGGTCATATAAGAGTCAATATTACAAGTATCAAGATCAGAAGTTCATACTTACCACTTGCACAGATAATCTTCACAAACTAAACTGCCTGGTCATCTGCTATGTGCAAGGATGATAGCAAAAGCTGCCAAGAGAAAAAAAGAGAAGCTGAAACAAAGAGGTTCACTGAGAAACATGAGTGATAATTACTGTAATTCTGCAGATTATTAACAGGTAACTGCAAAATGTCAAAATACGCCAGCCCCCCCCCCCCCCCATTTTACTGAAGTAGGTAATGAGAACTGTAGAGACCCTTTTTGAAAAGGCCTGTTAGAAAAGCAAAATAGAGATTTGTGCCTGCCAAGAACTAGCTAACTGCCTTCTGAAGCTGTTAAAGGAACATTTTGATGAGAGGTTTAATATTCAAAACAACTGAGATTCAGTCAAAATATTCAAAGTTGGAAATTAATAGCCAGCTTTAACATATAGGAGATTGTGTCTGATCAGAATCAATCTCAGGAGACTGTGTCTGACCAGTATCAGTCTCAGGAGACTGTTTCTAATCAGCATTAATTTCAGAAGACTGTGTCTAATAAAAATCAGTCTCAAGAGGCTGAGTCTGATCAACATCAGTTTTAGGAGACTGTGCCTGATCAGAATCAATCACATGTTTGGGACCCTCCCCCCAAAAAATCAAAGAATGGGAATTCTTCACTCAGGAATATCCTCTGGCCTCGAACAGGGTCTTCCTTTCCCAGCCATCTTCATAACCTGCCCCTCCCTTCCTTCCCCAAAGAATAAAAAATAAAAACCTCAACCCAAACAGTAAGAATGGACAAGGACAAAACATGAGATATGAAAAAGACAACCCACCACTGTACACAGAATTGAACTAAGAAATATAGTCTTCGGTGTGTTCTGGGAGGGGTCAACTTCATATGACCTAAATTTCATTTGACTGAAATTCATCTGACTGAGACCAAAACACTGAAAGTTCAAAAGACTGAAAACTCATTTGACTGAAACTCATAACACTGACACATTAAAGTAAAAGGTATATGCCCTTTTCTCAAGTCTAGTGCGATCCTGGAGTTAGTATAAATAGTAAGGGGGTGTGGGGGTGGGGGTGCAAAACCCCCCACATACTTTATATGTTTTAAACCATACACATGGATATTTATAACTGCAATGAATAATTCTTTGCAGAAAACAATATTTAACTATGTGCGGGGCTTCGCCCTCACACCCCTCAATGTGGAGGGCTGTGCCATATATATACTAACTATACTGTGCCAACTATATATACTAACTCCAGGATCCCACTACAGTGGGGAAAAGGGCATATACTTTTTACTTTAAAATTTAGTTTTTAGAAGAGGAGTGAAAATTAGTTTTTAGAAGAGGAGTGAACCTTAAAAATCTCCTCGAAAGGAACGTAACAGTGGGTGCTCATAGATCTGCCGGGATATCTGTGTTTGGTAGA
Organism: Protopterus annectens; assembly: GCF_019279795.1. Taxonomy (NCBI): domain Eukaryota; kingdom Metazoa; phylum Chordata; order Ceratodontiformes; family Protopteridae; genus Protopterus; species Protopterus annectens. The sequence continues at coordinate 1,855,769,060 of NC_056739.1, read as the reverse complement.
TGCAGTATGTGTAAATTTATTGAAATAGGAAGAACATTCTCTATCAATGAGAGAAAGTACGAGTTAAAACATAAGTTGCATTGTAACTCTAAGTTTGTAGTCTATATTGCTAAGTGTATATCCTGCAAAGCTTTTTATGTTGGCAAAACGGAGCGTAGACTTCGTGATAGAGTGTATGAATACACACACGCAACTGAAGTCAACAAACTCGATAATGCACTGGCTAAGCACTCAGCTTTGAGCGGAGGGCACAAATTTGTGTTTAAAGCAATAGATCAGATACAGTATGAAATTAGGGGTGGTCCAGTTAACTTACTTTTAGAAGAGCGTGAGTTAGCATGGCAAATTAGGTTGAATGCATTTTCAAGTCCAGGTTTAAATGAAACCTGTAATATCATCTGTTTACTTAGACTAAAGAGTCTTAACAGATAATGGTTGTTGTTAAAGTAGTTTTTGTTAGTTTGATATGTATTTTTTATATACTTTTGTATTACTTTTAAACATTATTCTGTATACTAGTGACGGGGTCTGTGAAAACCTTTGGGGGAATGCTTTATTTTGTGGTATTCAGGTGGCAAAACCACTAACAGTTGCGGATTTATTTTATTGTTCATTATGTGATTTTTTTCATGTGACTTTTTATCACAAGATTTTTACCAATTAATGATTTTTGATCATGTGACAAAAATTACTTGAGTATTTCTATGTGAATTGGTGGTACGTTAATTTGTCTGAAGAAGTTGCTTTACTGAAAGCGATGAAAAGCGCTTCATTAAAACTTATTTTACTTGATTTTTCGTAGTCCTAGTATCTCTTGGAGCCTACATTTTGGGTTTTAGTTCATTGTTTTGACTTAGTTTGTTACCAAATATACATGCACAGAGATTGCTTGAATTTATAAACACAAACTCCCTGGAACAGATAGTTAATATATCAACCAGGGGTGCAACCATATTGGATCTGGTCCTTACTAATATAGGACAGTGTTGCATACTCACTACTGTAATGCCTTCCCTGATAAGGTCAGATTACAAAATGGTCTCCTTTGAAGTAAAAATAAAGCCTGGACCCTCCAGCTAAACCTGGAATATTCAGGAACTATTCTAAGGCTAACTTCCTGCTATTAAGTGAGAACCTGGCAAAATGTCAAGCCCCCATAAACCCTGAGAGCACTGCTGCCTATGCAGAACTGTTCACAGAATCCCTGTACAAGCATGTTGATAGCTGCATAGAGGCATCTGTACCCACCAGGAAGAAGTACAGAAATAAAAAAAAACAAGCCACCCTGGTGGAATCACAAAACAATCAGCTGTATAACAGGAGGAAGAAAACCATGGTAAAAATTAGGAGGTGCAGCATCCAGCATGATAAAAACACTCTCATTAAACTAAAAAAACAACTCAGAGGACAAATAAAGTCTACCAAAGCCAAATTTGAGGTAAGTTTGGCCTCCTAGGCCAAGGACAACCACAAAGCATTCTTTAGATATGTCCGCAACCTCAAAGGCAACACACATTGTGTGCAGAGCTCATTGTAAATGTGTGTGCTCACCTAGACATAGTGAGAAGACATAGCAAACCTGGGTCTATATTAGAACACTGAAGTTTTAAAACTTCGAATGTTCTAATATCGACCCCTATTCAACGAATGCTTAAAATATCAAACATACAGTATGGGAAAAAATTTTGCTGTTCCGAAATACATACACACAACACAAGCGCACCAAACAAACAGCAATCCACACACATACACTTAAAATCCTACAGCTAACCCTACACTAAACTGTACATACACTACTATCTATCCACTTACCTTAACCCAAATCACCTTCCTCGCCCTAACCCTCATGTTCACACAATCACATACTTACCTGACCCGCGCCCTAACCCTAACTCACCTAACCCGCGCCCTAACCCTCACGTCCACACAATCGCACACTTACCTGATCCTGACCCATGACTTTCCACCACAGTGCTGAAAATAGCAAAGCCACAGAAACGACCAACCAAATCCTTTCCCTAGGAAAAAATTTGGTGTTCTGCAGTTTCGCTATTTTCAGCATTCGCTGAATAGGGGTTGATATTAGAATATTTGAAGTTTCAAGACTTTGATGTTCTAATATAGTCCCACAAACCTTATGGCTGATAAATTCAGCTCCAACTTTACCCCTCTTTCCCCCTCAACCTTACCTCAGGAAATATCATCAAATATAACTCCCCCGACTATCACTAGGGAACAGGTCCTTAATGCTTTCTCTAAGACCAAGCACACTGCATCAATGAGCCCAGACAATATCCCAGGATGCCTTCTAAATAGCATGACACTTGACCTATCAGGGCCTCTGAAATTACTACTTAACTGTAGCCTACAAACAGGTTTCATGCCTCATGAATGGAGAAAGGCAACAGTCATCCCCCTGCACAAAGGTGGGCCATCTAGAGACCCTGGAAACTTCAGACCCATAAGTCTCACTAGTCTTATATGTAAAGTCATGGAAAGAATTATCATGGAAATGATCAACAGAGATATAGTAAACCTCCAGACACTGGACCCAACCCAGTTTGGTTTTGTCAAGGGTAGATCATGACTATTCAGCCTGGTGGACTTCTTTCAGAAGGTCACCAAAGCAACGGATGAGGCAAAATTGTTCACACTGCCTACCTTGATCTAGCCAAGGCATTTGACACAATACCCCACTCCAACATTGTTGGCAAACTCAGGAGGTTAGATACAAACCCATATGTCACCCAGTGGATAGCCAGCTAGCTCACAGACAGGACCCAGAAAGTTAGAATTGGAGAGTCCACCTCTACAAAGAAGCCAGTCACAAGTGGAGTCCCTCAGGGATCAGTCCATGGACTGTTCCTTTTTTGCATTTATTTCGCAGAAGTTAAGGCCAATGTTAGTGGTGTCTGGCTGACTAAATTTGCAGATGACTGCAAATTAGGAGCTGTCATTGAATCTCACACAGACACTGGTGTTCTCCAGGAGGGGCTGACAGACATACAACTGGTGTCAGATCCATGGACTAAAATTAAATGCCAAGAAATGCATAATAGTATCCTTTAGGAAGTCATCCATCCCTGGTAACTATCATATTAACAACACACCCCTTAGAGATGACCCAATAGTCAGGGACTTAGGGGCACATATAGATAGTAATCTAGCCTTTGCCATCATGTGTCTGCAGTGGTGAGGAAATCATGCTATATTGCACAACTTATAAACAATGGTATGGCATCTAAGTCCAAGGAAGTCATTGTCCCACTGTATTTGTCATTCATCAGACCAGTCATTGAGTACAATGCTCCCTTTTGTATGTACCTAACCAAGCATATCCAACAGCTGGAACATCCACAGAGGTTCCTCACTAAAAGAATACAGGGTATAAGTAAAATGTCCTATGCAGACAACCTCAAGGCCCTATCTCTATATTCTGTACCCTACAGGCTTTTGAGGGGAGATCTATGCCTGGATGGCATACAGGGCATTGTCATACCCCACTCTGATGGACCTCCTTCAAATCCACAAAACAAACAGCACCATAATTACCTATTCTAAAGACTTAAACCTTGCCTGTTATATAAATAGGTCCTGCTGGAGAGATAGATGTGTATCCCAGAGACTACCATGTCAATGGAACAGGCTACCCAGCCATGTGAAACAGAGTTCCTCCCTAACCCAATTCAAGTACAACTTGGACAAATTGGATGGAAAACACAAACTTCATCCCTGGTTTGGCACCTATGTCTCTAATGGATACAGGTATCCTGTAAATGGTTTTTCCCCAAACCCCTGCTTACATTTATCAAGGGTATCAGAACTTGTCAGAGATTTGGGATGCATGGCTAAGCTTAAAAAGACCATTGTAATCATTAGCCTGGTAAACACTTATGAACCTATCTAGACCCTCATGAAGGACATCTACATCCCTGGGGGATTCAAATATTGCCCCCAGCTTGCAGTCATCAGCAAACTTTATCACCCAGAGGCTTTCCATATTTCCTTTGACTTCAAAGAAGTATACTCTGAACAGGAGTGCTCCCAGTACTAAGCCCTGTGGCACACCAGTAGTAACTGACCTCTTGCTGGATCTGGATTCACCTACTTTAACCAGGTGCCCTGTCCAATGGCCAGTTGTCTATCCATCTGTAAATATAGGGATGTATGCCCAATTTTGTGAGTATATTTATAATACCCAACTGAGCAATTGAGTCAAATGCCTTGGTCAACTCAAGGTAGGTACTATGCACTGTATTTCCTCATCCACAGCCTTACTGAGGTTCTCAAAGAAATCCATCAGTTTCGGTAGGCATGACCTCCCTTGAAAAAGCCAAATTGGGGTGGGACTATTGTTTGGAGGTCTATTATGCCATTATTTATCAGATTCAGGATTATTCTTTTCATTCCCTTAAATATAAGATTAATCAAACTTAATGGGTCTGTAATTTCCCGGGTCAGTAGATAGTCCCCCTTTATGCAGAGGGATGACTATTGCTGCCTCCACTGTATCAGGACAAAGCCAAGCCAGAGGCTGTGGTAAA